>NW_017307090.1:161001-186328 GCF_000935625.1 Nanorana parkeri
TATACATACACACACGGTATACACACACACACATTTGAAAAAAAAGTAAGGGCTTACACCATGAATTTTGGTGAGACCATTCTGCTTTGTATTTTTCAGGATTGGTAACTCACAGATTTTATTTTCCCTTTAACCCCTTCATGACTGAGGCCTTTTTTTTTTCCATTTTTTGCACCCATGTTATATTCCACATTTTAGAGAGTTCACATGGGCCGCATCCTCCACCAGTGGAGCAATGGCTGCACATAGTTCAGGAGGTGATACTGCTACCTCCAAATTAAGCTTTTTTTTGTTTGTAATCCCAATGGGGATTTTCTACTGCAATACTCAACTGCGTACCCACATGGTTGCGTCACGGTTCCATTGCTTGCAATTATTGCATTTGACATGCAACACCGCCTGCCAAACGCAACATGATGTATATTTTTTTGCTGTCACACAAAGCATGGTGGCTGCAACAGCCAGATTAACCGCCTGGTTTTACCACCCCATTGCTGCCTATGTGAACCTTAGACCTTAGAAAAACACCTGTTACTACAAAGTCCCTATTTCGGAATAATAGTTCATAAATCTACTCAAATTTTCTTTACAAAATCTCCATTCTTCTTTTCCTCCCTGCTGCTTCCCTTTTCTCCCTTTTACCGCTGCTTTGTAATGTTTCGCAAAGCTTTCCTGCTCTGTCAAAGCTGCTTTTATCTTTTTTTTTTTTGTTGCTTCCACAGAGACTTCCACCACTATGTAGCACAAGATTGTCTTCTAAGACAGTAACACTCCTTACCAATGACATCTCCACCTTCACTTTATTCCCAAATGCCATTTATCTAGTTTGGGCATGCATGTCGGGGAAATGGCTTTCGCACTTCACTGCTGTGGACGCTTGGTGTTCAGGTTTGGCTTCGCTAGTAGAAGAGGTGAATGATATATGTCAGCCCCAGACCTCCTAGCATTAAACTGTATCTCAGAGCAAAATTAAAAAAAATACACATGCAGTGAATAATTTCTGAAGTCCAAGATAAGAAATTGGAGGGATAAGTACACTCCATAAGATAACACTTGACATGTGCACAGGACAGATCTACAGTCATGACAAGATAAACAGGTATTTTTTTGCATTTTTGAAACAGATGTAACAAGGTGCTTTCAATTGTGTATTTAAATAGGAACTTTACACATATCTTCAAAGTAACAACAACGGCACCTTTACACACGTTTTTGCACACACAGTATTAGAGCTGCAGCTAACGCTTATTTTCAAAATCGATTAGTTAGCCGATTATTACGTTCGGTTAATCGGGATTAAAAAAATGGCTCAAGTGATGGGACTACTAGTTTGTATTGAGATTGTAGTCCATCACAGGAGCAAGCTTGGAGCGGTGGAAGTAAAGAAAAAAAAAGTGTGGTGTGCAATATAGTGAAATGGAAAGTGTAAAATTATACAGCAATCAATGCAGAATGGCACCGGCTATAGAGGACTACAAATCCCAGCAATAGTACATTATACAGTGCAATGCACAATACCACCAGCTATAGAGGAATACAAAAAATCCCAGCAATACATTATAGCTGGTGGTATTCTGCATAACGCTGTATAGAGGACTACAAATCCCAGCAATAATACATTATACAGTGCAATGCACAATACCACCAGCTATAGAGGAATACAAAAAATCCCAACAATACATTATAGCTGGTGGTATTCTGCATTGCGCTGTATAATGTACCATTGCTGGGTTTTGTAGTCCTCTATAGCTGGTGGTATTCCGCATTGCGCTGTATAATGTATTATTGCTGGGATTTGTTGTACTCCTCTATAGCTGGTGGTATTCTGCATTGCACTGTATAATGTATTATTGCTGGGATTTGTAGTCCTCTATACAGCGTTATGCAGAATACCACCAACTATAGAGGAGTACAACAAAATCCACAAATGATATATTACACAGTGCAATGCAGAATACCATCAGCTATAGAGCAGCACAACAAATCCCAGCAATACATTATACATACAGTGTATAATGTATTGCTGGGATTTGTATTCCTCTATAGCTGATGGTATTCTGCATTGCACTGTATAATATACAGTATAGTGCAATCTACCATCAGCTATAGAGGAATACAAATCCCACTAACATCCTCCAGCAAAGGAGGGTCTCCTTAAGGAGAAATAAAAAAAAGAATTGGCATTAATATCACTTTAATTCTTTTATGAAAACCTGTATGAATGTTGTAAGTCGCTCTTTCACATAAAATAACTTTATACAATAACAATACAAGCCCTTGCTGCGCCATGCTTGACTTATTGCATTACAGGCAAGTGAACATAAAGGTTATCTCATTTTACCACCATTTCTCCAGAAAATGGCTTGTCATTCAGTTGCATTATTTTTAGTCAACACACATGAACATATCCAAAGCAGTCCTAAAGCCTCTGAAGCACAATTGTTAGGTTATTACTTTGAGAAGTGACGTTCCCCTAGAAATGGAAGCCAGGTTTGACGTAATTTATTTCTCTGCTGTTATTATTATTATTATTGTTGTAGGCTGATAGCTCTCTGCGCGCAATTCCTATGTTACAGGTGCATCATAGTTCCAGCATCTATGTCCAGGTGCTTAGCTGATGTTTTACAGGAAATGCATTACTTCCTCCCTGGAGAAAACAAGAAAATGGAAGCAGGCAGCTTTCATTTACAACCAGCATGTCTTAACAAATCAATATGCTGACACTTTAAAGGCTTGTGGGCTAGGAAACAATGACGCCAGTGTGAATCCTGTCATTGAGAATGGAATGTCTGTGCGCTACATTGTATCACTTGTCTGGTGGGAGAGCTTCCATAGAAATGTCAACTGACTTCACATCTGTATCTCTGTATATCGAACCATTGTGTCTATTCTACCAAGGTTAAATCTCAGCCTTTAAAGGCCACTTACCCGAAAACACTAACATGTGACAGTATGGATCATTTGTCTGCTTTAAGGTGCATTTCCACTTTTGCAGCCAAATTGGGATAACTCTTATTTTACATTTGTTACAAGTTCTCATTCACATAGCATAACTTGGAAAACAAATTGCTGCTTACCTATTACATGATGTATTCTAAAAAAAGAGGGTCTCTGGGGGTTAATCTTAACCTAATTAACCCCGACTGCATTGTTCTGGCAGATCTTATTATCAGTAAACTAGATTTGAATACTGACTGTTCTAACAAAGTGTTAAAGGAGAAATATGAGCTGAGTGAAAATCACTCAACCTCATAGTTCTAGCCGACGTGTGACAATGAAACTGTCACACGTCGGCTCAATAGATCGGGAAGTGAGCGAACACATACCGTCGCTCGCTCACTTCTCGATCATGTCCCTGCAGAGAGCCGTGACTGTCAGTCACCACTGCCCGCAGGTTCCCCTCCCTGCTCCGATCCTCCAGCTCTGACAGGAAAAACGGATGGGGGAGGGCTGGTACAGCTGGCTCTGCCTCTAGATAGGCAGAGCCTGCTGTCACTCAGGCAGCTGAGTGGATCTCGACAGTAATGTCGGGATCCGTCCCGGCTATGGCGCTCTCAGCATACCGCGAGCTGTAGCTCGCGATATACTCAGCTTTGGGTCACGGGAGGACGCTAGTTTATGTCCTCCCGTGACCCTTAAGAGAACTATGGAGAAAAACACTTACCCCATGGTTCTCTTTTAAAGATCTAGAACAGGGGTCCTCAAACTTTTTTAAACAGGGGGCCAGTTCACTGTCCCTCAGACATTGTTGGGGGCCGGATCAGGAAGCCAGGCTGAATAGAAAAAATTGCTACAACAGAGCGTGCTGGTTACTACTTAAAGCGGCACGTGCTGTGTGCAGCTTCTGAGAATATACGCTATTAGCGTCGCAGGAGCTCTGCAAAATGCGCAACCGGCTTCTCCGCTACGCTAATAGCGTATATTCTCAGAAGCTGCACACAGCGCGCGCCGGTTCAAGTAGTAACCAGCACGCTCTGTTGCAGCTTCTGACACCGTGGGAGATGGGACGCTGCATTCGTCGGTGGATCTAGGGATCAGGCGAGTATTAAAATATATACGGATGTGGCCCGCGGGTCGTAGTTTGAGGACCCCTGATCTAGAAGAATGGTATGTTAATGAGAGGAAGCTTAGTGTGTCCTTAGTCTTTCTATGGGGACAGACAAATTTCACATAACTAACATATAGAGGGATTTTCTCAAATTTGACTGTAAAAGTGAAAATACACTTTAAGTGGGCCTGATCTCAAAAAGTGCAGATTTTCTCTAATGTAGCTTTTGTCTTTCTCCTGAAAAATAGCAGGGCACGTTCTGGTATGTGAGTGTGCCTAGCCACTTCCGTACCTATAGCCTCATAGCTGTATTTCTGCAGTGTGAGATCTAACTGCTAGTCTCAAGAGATTTGGTGATATCACTATTATGCTGCATGAGGTAGGAAAGCCCGGCCTCTACCAAGGTGGCCACCTCCACACAGAGACATAGTGCTGAACAAAACATGGTAAGTCGGTATTAGGGAAAGATCAGTTGCAGGTAGATTACAGGCATTACTGGGGATTAGTCCTAGGGTACAGTTCCTCTTTAAAGTAATTTTTATATGATTTTCATATTTTAAAATCTTGCTTTGAGACAATTGGATGCTTCCAGTACCATCTGTTGTTCAACATTATAATGAAGTGCATAAATAGTCACCCGCACATCAAGGTCCAATGTATCAGCACCCCTTTTATTCATACGCTAAGAATGCATGGTCCCTTCTTCTGCTAAACATAGTGACAACCATAGAATATCATGTGCACAAATATATGCAGCGACAAACCATCAGTGCAGAAACAGTAACCACCCCCTTCTGTCATCATAATGATGTCACATTCCCAGTCTGGCATGCAATGGGAAGTATGCAATTATCAACATTATAACAATTTGTTATATCTCTAACACTGCAGCTTCATCTAACACCTATTTCTTCACAATCGGCCTACAATGATGGTTACTACCTTACAGAAAGTACATAAATTTGGGTCCAGAACCCTAGTAAACAGGTAAAAATTGTGTAGCATTTGCAGCAGTTTGCGTCCCGCAGTGTCAAAATGACTACTGCATATCATGTTTGACAGGCAGTGCTGCTTGTCAACCACCTCCATTCATGTCAATGGAAGCGAGTCTTAAACACACCACATAGAGTTTACTGCATGTTTGAGATACGATTGGAAAGCATTTCCAGGGTGCTTCAGCAAGGTATCCTAGAAATTAAAAGTTAACATATCGTATATACTCGAGTATAAGCCGAGATTTTCAGCCCATTTTTTTTGCTCCCTCGGCTTATACTCGAGTCAGCGTGGTCCAGTGGTCAGGTTTCTTCTTACTTACCTCGCCGAGCGTCGCGTCACTGCTGCCCCGGTGTGCGGCGCTCCGAGCGGGGTCATCTGGCAGTCTCCGGGTCCTAATTTAGGTGGCCGGAGACTGCCAGATGACCCCGCTCGGAGCGCCGCCCACCGGAGCAGCAGTGACGCGACGCTCGGCGAGGTAAGTAAGAAGAAAAAAAAAACCCCCGCAGCGGCCAGTCAGGCAGGGGAGCAGGGATGAGTCAGCGGCGCGCTGATCAGGCGAGAGGAGCTCCAGGTGGGGTTGTAATTTAGCGGGCAGGCACCTCTAAGTCAGCTAAATTAGGACCCCACCTGGAGCTCCTCCCACTGGACCAGCGCGCCGCTGACTCGTCCCTGCTCTCTCCGGTGATGTGTTCGTAGTTTTGATCGATCACCGGCACACGGACACAGTGAGTGAGGGCGGGGAGGGCGGGGGGGGGGGAGAGAGGGGGGGATTCATTAAGCAATTATATATGTATTGTCTGCACTGTATTAGCAGTATATACTACATATAGAGTATATACTGCTAATACAGTGCAGACAATACATTTACAATTATACTAACATGAATGTATTAAATGATCTGTATGTAGCCCTGTACTATGGATCATTTAACCCATTCATGTTAGCAGAGGATCATTGTAAATGTATTGTTGCAGGCACTCTATATGTACATGTACTATATACTACATATAGAATGCACTGAACAATAGATTTACAATTATCCTCTGCTAATATGAATGGGTTAAATGATCCGTAGTACATAATATGTAGCCCTGTACCCCCTTTTCCACTTACAGAGCTAGGTTATTGTTTTTCTTTTAAATAAATATTCATGTAATTTTATTGGTATCTATCTACCAGTAGCTGCCTCATTTCCCACCCTCGGCTTATATTCGGGTCAATACTTTTTCCCAGTTTTTTGTGGTAAAATTAGGTACCTCGGCTTATATTCGGGACCGCTTATACTCGAGTATATACGGTAATCAAAAGCGGAAATAATTAAATTCTACATGTACAACTCATGGTACAGGATGTGAAATTGTACATTTTCTTTGAGACAATTGGATGCTTCTAGTACCAACATGATACCCTCTTCTTCTTCCGCTGGGCTATTCAATCTCAATTCATCTTTTGCTGGACCAAGCAGAGAAATGATAGAGCTGGAATCCATAACATTGTCTTTAAAAAAAACACCTGGAGTTGGATATAACGGAGGAAAAAGCACCACAGGAAAAATATTAAAAAAACTAATATAACCATAAATGAATCTTGCCTCAAAGCTTGTTACTTTTTTGACAATTGTAAAAAAAAATCTCAGAGGGTATATGGAGAGTATTTTTTGAACGCATCTGAAATTCATCTGAAGCGTGTCTTCACGCATATTATTATCCAGTGTTCATCAATTAATTTCCTATCGATGATAATGTGAACGTAACCTTAGTAAATCAGCCCAAATATCCCATCCTGGGCAAAGTCACTTGACTGGACCTTGAGAACTGCTTTGATATAAGATAGAGCTTTTTTGAAAAAGTATACTGTCGCTGTATATTGTGACATGTCCGGAAATTCTTCTTGTAGACTTGCATAGTTACTAAGAAGTCCTCATTCAATGAAAGTAAACTTTCTTTGAAAACAAAAAAATAAAAACATGCTCCCTGGAGCTTCTAGCCACAGCATAACGCACAACATATTAGCACATTATGGCAGATCCCCTCCAGCGCTGCACTCCTCCATTGACAGCACTTCCATCTGCACCCTGGCCCTCTTCTGGGTCTCAAGTATTCATCCACTTGATTGGTTGGGCCCGGATGACATAACTCCCGCACATGCATATGGGAGTTACTTCATCTCGACATGCCGAGCCCGTGCACTGAGCCGTGCATGTATGGCTCATTGTACATGGAATAAAAATTGCTGACAGGCAGGTAGATGCTTTTATGTCAGAAGGGACTTAACCAGTCTCCTCTGACATAGAAAGCCTGCCAATCAGCATTTTTTTATCAACTTAACTTGTACTTTAATTTTGGATATTAGAGAAATATAGAATGTTTAAAACTTATCCTGGGGTTGTCTGGGGGTAAGCATCTTGAAAACTCTTGAATCCCCAAGAGTGGACTCTTGAATGTTTAAGATTTTTAAAAGTATATTCCATTAGTAAATCCATTTTATGTTTCAAGTTGTCTTTAGATTTATGCTATTTTCGTTGTTCCAGCCTTCACACTTCCAGTAGCTCTTTGTCTCCTGTGTGCACCAACTCTGCTCCCGGTAACATCAGATCAATGGTGAGACGTGACCAAGCAGAACTGACAGCTGAAAAAAATGTTTTTTTGTTTCAATGTACTTGAAAAAGACTGCAGATGCTCTGGTTTGGATAAAGCTGGATAAACCGTCTGTTTTGTAGCAATCCACAAAGATGAATAAATTATATCTGTAATGTACCAATGTCGAATATTGGTAACAGCACTATAGCAGAGGAAGATTCTTTGCCAATGCTGATCTTGCTATGCCTGTCACTGATTATATTAAATGTAAACTGTACACTATCAATGCCATCCTCCCGATTCTTGCCCAGAGGGGGCTAAACTGGAAATGATAATCACTGTAATACAGACAAGGTCACTTCTAAAGGTTAACCATAAAGCTATTAGCATATAGTTAGTGTCACTGATTGTCATTGCTGACACTGATTTGTAATTTGTAGGAAAAAAATCATTTTGAATGTAATAGGATACAAAGTCATTATTATTATTATACAGGATGTATACAGCGCTAACAGTTTGCGCAGTGCTTTACAATATAAGGAAGACATTACAATTACAATACAATTCAAGACAAGATGGTAAGGAGGACTTACAATCTAAAATGTCAACAGTCTATAAATCAGAGTAGGGGCTGTAGGGACCAAGGCATGACCACTCAATGAAGCTACTGACAGGAAACAAGGCTGCTGGATTATCATGGACCGAACAGTCTATAAATCGGAGAAGGGGCTGTAGGGACCATGCTATGACCACTCAATGAAGCTACTGACAGGAAACAAGGCTGCTGGATGATCATGGACCGAAGGCGATGCCTGTTCTTGTTTTGATGCTGTGCAACACTAACAAAAGCAATTGGCTTGCAGCAGGGGAACATGGCATTATTTTTTAAAAGTGATATTAAAGGAGAACTATGGGGTTAGGGCTTTTCCCCATAGTTCTCCTTAGGGTAACGGGAGGACACAAACTAGCGTCCTCCCGTCACCCTAGGCTCAGTAGTATACTGAGACACCGCAGCTGAAGTGGATCCCGACAATTGTGCCGGGATCCGCCCAGCTGAGTGAGTGACAGCTGGCTCTGCCTATCTAGAGGCAGAGCCAGCTGTACCCGCCCCCTCCCCCGTCCGTTCCGCCAGGAGCGGGGAATCCAGCCCCTTCCCTGTCACGGCAGAGAGCTGTGACAGGATCGAGAGGTGAGCGAACGCCGGTATGTGTTTGCTCACCTCCCGATCTACTGAGCCGACCTGTGACAGTCTCATTGTCACAGGTCGGCTAGAACTATGAGGTGAGTGAAAAGCACTCACCTCATAGTTCTCCTTTAAAGGCAAAAGGTTTTTACGCTATTTCAAATGCTGATTAAATCACTTATAATGACTGCTGCTTCGTCATGTATATAAGTTTTAGCTTCCTGCAGAATCAGCTGATTCCCTGAGCACTGGTCATGATATCCTATTTTAGGGTGACTCCATTCCCTTGCAGGGTCCTATGGAGCCCCCCATGTGTTTGCTAGTAAGCTGTGTCTCTACAAACACACAGACTCAGCAAGGCAAGACACTTCCGAGCTCCCTGCTCTCCCCTCATCTCTCCCTCAAGCAAGTAAATGGACAACTGCTGTAGGCTGCTCTGTCGCTTCTGATCTTGTACTGGACAGGAATTTAAGTGAACCTGAGCTGAGAGAGTTGGAGCTCTTCTGAAGCATAATGACTGTGAGTAACTGCTGGGCAATGTATATTTCTCTGATCTGGATTCACCATTGAGAGTTTATTGCTACACTGCAAATAATATTGGGTTATTAAAAAATCAATTAGATACCATCCTAACAGAATGTAACATACAGGGATACAGGAACTCTTAACTAAGACCACACAGGGTCTCACATACACACATGCGCACACACAACACACACACAACACACACACAGACACACAAAGGTTGAACTTGATGGACCTGTGTCTTTATTCAACCTCAAATACTATGTAACTATGTAATATTAGATCCCTTATCTCTCACAATATCTTATAGAGGCTCATTTCCAGTGTACCTTTACCAGTGTCTGGATGCAGTGTACATATAGTGAAGGGACCATTATCTTTTCTTTGGAGAAAGAGGAATGATGAGTGGCAACACAGATGTTTTTATATGCTAAAAAATTTCTGTGTGGCATAACAAGCATTTTCAACACTTTGCACATTTGCAACCGCACGGCTGCTGGTATGTGTGCCTGGACAGTGCTGATGTGCTCAATCGAGCTGCATCGCACTGTTTCTTTTTTTTTAGAGCTTCTTGTCACAAGTGACATTTCATTACGTTCTATGGGCTCACCATGGTGCGATTCGGTTGTACCGTGTCTCCCTGGGGATGCGCTTACAAGAAGTACTGCATGCCATACTTTCTTTTAAAGTATGGCATACTTCAGAATGTGGTGGTGTGAACTGTCACTACCCATGACAAGGAAAATAGTTTTGGCTTGTGTTCAGGCAGCACTGGAATAAGCAGCTATCACTGCCCAAATGCAGATGGTGTAAATGAGCCCTAAAGCTGAACTCCGAGGACAAAAAACCTTTCCCCTCGCAGTGGGTCCTGTATCATCACCAGTGTATGTTCAAATCAATCCCAAAGCCAATTCAGAAATCTCCCTCATGTTATTATTTTCTTTTCAGGTAGGATGTTCTGGAGTATCTTGTGATAGGCCAGGGGTGAACAAATTAATATGGAATTCAAGAGCCAGTCTGTCCTGTGCATGTGCGCAGGAGTTACAATCTCCACGGCTGCCTCGGGGCATCTTACAGATGTTATAAATGGGCAGAGTACATGTACCGTACAGTGTACAGAAAAAAATAAAAAATGGCTGGGGAGAGAGAATGAATGTTTTTGGCAGAAAACACTTAGCATGTCTCTTCTGTCAAAAATCGCTATCGTCCAGTGATTTTTAATTTTTTTGCCCTTTACATTGACTTTAAGCTATACACTACTAAAATAATTCAGAAGTGCTCATTAAATACCCTATATTTGCCATTTAAACTAGTTTAGATTAAACAAATAAATCCTAAATTGAACCTAGCAAAAAAACTAGATAACATGTGAGTTTCTTTTATAATAGTAGATAGTAAACAAACTGGCATTTCAGTTACCGTAGGTGCGGATGAGATACCAGGCCATGGACGCTTTACCACAGAGGGTCATAAAGGGCAGAGGCCGATGGGTTCAGTGAAAGAAGAAGCCTCTTTTACAAATACCAATCCTCATTAACTGCCCAAAAAGAAAACATTTGCTTGTACTCATGCAGAACATCTGATGTGGGTGATGTGCAATTAATGCTCAACAAACACAATTGTTATGTTATTCCGGACGCAAAGGCTTCTGGAATGTTGTCTTCATATTCCTAAAGGCCACTGAACAGTCCAGCAATTGTATTTCCAGGAGGAAAACAACACCAATACATAACAAGATAGGCCAATCGAAATGGGCGTCAGCGGTCAACTTGAGTTGCCATTATGAGGAGATTATTATGTGCTTTACATTTACATCAGAGAAGACATTTATTGCAAAAGTGGTCTGACATTTTGGTTGCCGTAGCAACTTCCACCAAGAGAAAAAAAAATTTGAAAGCAACATATGTGACAGAACATTCTAATGCTGCTCACATATTCATATGGGTTGAACATAAAAAAATAAATAAATTTTATATATATATATACATATATATATATATATACATATATATATATATATGTCTCATATGAAATAAAAACAATAACAAGAAAATCTATTTAAAAAGCTATAGCGCATTTTTACTAGACGCATATTGTAAGTTAACATAAGTTATCTAAAAGTCATCTTTCATAAAACCTTGTCAAATTATGTTTGCTTCCCATATTTTTATTATAATAGTTCATATATTTATTCCGGTTATTTATATAGCACCAATAATTTACACAAAGCTTTACATAGCGCACATTCACATCAGTCCCTGCCCTCAAGGAGCTTACAATTTAAGATCCCTATTATTCCAGCATGTCTTTTGAGTGTGGGAGAAAATCAGAGCACCCGGAGGAAACCCACGCATGCACAGGGGGAACATGCCAACTCCTTGTAGATTGTGTCCTGACCAGGATTCGAACAGGGGACCCCCAGGGCTGCAAGGCAGAAGAACTATTAGTTCAGCGGAACTGAAGAGCTTCTCAATAGCGCGTACAACAGCCGAAGTAAACAACCAAAGGGAGCCGAGCCGAACGCACATGCTTTGGCTCAACAAAGCCGAACAAACATCCGGAGTGGGAGAATAGTCTGCCGAAACAGACTGAAGCGTGGGGTCCCCCTCCCCAATTCATACCAGAATCTTCGGGGGAACCCAGGGATCTCAAGTCTCCCTGATGTTCAGGGAGTCTCCCTCTTTAGGAACCCTCCCTGGAAAATCATCCTCCCAATGTTGAGGGCATGTGGCCTGGTGTGGTGCAGGAGGGGGCGGGCGCACATTCATCCCCCCCTCCTGAAAGCAAATGTCATCCAGAGCATTTGACATATTTGTTGGGACATGGATATGGAGATGGAAGAAGAACTGCAGCGTACTTCTCCCACTGTAGCAACATAAAATGTTCTTTGTAAATATTTCTCTTTTTTTTCATTAAATGTTCTTACAGCTTTGTTTTAGACTCCCCTGATCACCACTCCTTTTACAGTCTGCCCTCCTATTTTGTGCAGTCATCTTTATTTGATTGTCACTGAGAGCTGGTTATCTCTTTCTGGCTCCTTTAGCTGGTCCTCATGTCAAATGCGTTCCTACACACATGATATTTCCTATTATCGTCTACAGTATGCAGGAGCACATGACTATGGAATTGGCTAGGAACACATCTAGGTACAGTGACAATGATTACACAGGAGGCTGCAGGAAGCATGCATTGGGGTCACTGGTGCCTAGGCTAAATGGCCATAAGTCTCTAAGCACTGATTTGTCTTTTAAATTCATATTAGCTGAAAGGTCTGCCTTTTCATGTGGAGCATATTTTTTTACAGTTTTTATATTTATTGACTAACTTTTTTTGTTTATCATTTTACATAGTGGAAAATCTGTGTCATGGTCCACTGAGTCTTGTGATCAGAGTACCCTGGGAAATGTATTCAGTTAATAGAACTGAAACAATGTGCATGCAAAGTGTTGCTTCTTACATTGTGTACTTTCAAAGGAAACAGCTGCATACTGGGTGGGTATTATGACTGAACATACTTATTATCACAATTCTTTTTGCTTTAAATGCTCAGTTTTTTACTGACTGTCAGTTTTTTACTGACCCAGTGGACCCGATCGGATGCTCAATGCAAGTCTATGGGCAGCCAGGCGTAGTCTGACGGGTGTCCGTTTACACCCGGTTACCTCTGACTCTGGCCAGGTAGAGAAAAACAGAGTTCCTTTACGCCAGCCCTGATCGTGCCAGACTGGGGGGTCATCTGATGTAAACGGACACATGTCCATTTACTTCTGAATCCCCATAGAGTGGCATGCGGTCCGGCAATTTTAGTTCTCTCCTCCATTACAAGATGTGGCTAGTCCTGTCAGCTTTACTCATTTGACAAAAAAGTTGATTTTTCAATCGACTTCTGTCAAAGAAGCCAGGCTGAAACTGGTCAGGTATTTTGACAGCTGCAGGCTCTGGCTTTCAGGGTACAATAGCCCGGCGGGGGAGATTTAAATTTGCCTTTAAATTGGACATAATTACTGTGACAACATAATTTTATAAAAAAAATGCAATGTACAACAGATCTTCGGATCCTCTTACTGTGTTCAGACGCCACATAGGACTAGCTGGAGCATTGTGTTGCCATAGCAACATTTTTACTTAATAAGCGTTTTCCTGTCTGATTCTTCAGAAGTGAAAGTGTGAAGGTGTCATTCAGTAAATCAAACAGAAGACATATTACAGAATACATTATAGGGGCCTCTGGCCGGACTGATAATAATGTATGTGCACATTCTGCTTATGTTTGTACATGCTATACCTGGCAGCAAAAAGTCATTTCACCAGATATTGGGTCCTGCAGCAGAAACAGAAGCCTTGCTGTGACAAACCCCTTCTTCTGTCTGCATGCTGTGAATATAAGTTGCCATTCCACAAAATACAAATGGACTGAGTCGGTCACAACACCCAGGGACTGACTTTTAGCAGTTCAGCATCCATGCTAAATAGCGTAGAAGGAGGGACCTCCGCTTCCGGCTATTGTATTCAGACAACTGGAACCCACAGCTGTCTGAATACCCGATCAGTGGCTGCATCTGAAAATTTTCCGCCCAGCTCCTTTGATTCTTCAAATCAACTTTTGTGGAGCCGGTGTCAACAGCACCACCCACAGCTTAAATTCCGGCCTATTCAACAGGAATGCCTGCACCATGAAATTTTAGGTGCTTCCAATTATTTCAATAGTCCCTAAAGCACAACTAAGAGCTCCTATATGACAGTCTAAACAAGTCCCAAATCCAATAACTATGTGATGCACAAGCTTTATAAAGCAAGCAACAAACATCTGACTGAGGCAAATCCTTCTTTATCTGTGTCTCACACGCTCCCTTCCCAGACACTGCAGCTCATAGTGGGAGAGTTCCAGCAACAGAGGCAGCACTGTCAATCCAGAAAGCAGTGAGCAGGACTAGTTGTAGCCAGATGCTGATTGACATGCTAGAGTCTTATGAAGCAGCAGTGACAATGCTGAAAGCCACATCCCCTGCAAAATGTTTCCATCCCCCTGTTTCCCTTATATTCCTCTTGTTTTTGGGGATGTCAGGTGGAGGGTTCTTTCTCTAACATTTGCTGGGATTGTTCTAGGGTCAGGCGTTTCTGGTGTAGGGTGTATCAGTCGCTCTACACACTTACGGAAAAGTCTTTTCCTGAAGAGCCCTTAGAGGCTTTACTGAATAAGAAACCCATGGTATGCACCAACCCTCAATTTCAATTGGTTACCTTTATTCTCTTACCAGAATGACATGGCTGGTAAGTTTTCGAAAGTCTGGGAACCGTATATAGAGTCCTACGTCCCCTCCCCCTTTCATGAGAACTTCCTGACCTTATGATCTCCTTATTCTGATTTTGGGACCAACTTACGTGTTAAACATTATGTCTTGGATCTTCCAGCATTTTTTATTCTTTCTCCCTCTTGATTTCATCTTTCTCTCTTTCCTGATATCTTCCTTCTTGTTTCATCTTCCTCTACCGACTCTTGGCCTTCCCTTTTATTTTTTGGCTACCTTACACTTGATGATATGGGGACCTGGTGGCCGCCCGAGGCTCCACCACTGTTGCCCCATGTTTTGGGGGTTATACGAACTACTCTGCACTGCGGTGTACCCACATCAGGGATTGAAGTGATTTCTCAGAGAGCTTATTAGTATTATACATTGCATATTGCTTTATTGTCCTCCTGCAAACCTGAGGTGCATCAAGGTATTGTATTATGTTTTTGTATATAATTTATTGGTAATGTTCAGGACTACAAAACAAATTTTTATTTTTAGGCATATATGAATTATTGCATATGAACAGTCATGTTCATTTCCAGCCAGCATTGGTATCTGTTAGTTCTTAGCTACTTAACTGAAATAAGCCTGTTGTATAAAGAGCTCAATAGCTCATGCTGCAATGCACACACAAACGAATAAGTTATAAGAGTTACCCATTCCGCATCTCCGCCTCCCTGCCCGCTGAGTTCAGATTAGGGCAATAAAAGACAAGACCAGAGAGAGAATGAGAGAGAGAGTGTAAAAGATCACAGCTTCTGTAGTTCCCCCCTGTTTAACAACTATAATGCTCTGTGAATTCTGTGTCACGAAGTGATACTGTTGTAAAAGCAAATTTATTAACCCCTTCGTGACGGGAGACGTACACTGTACGTCCCGCCACAAAGGGACCAAATGACTCGTCATGTACACTGTACGCGACGAGTTATTTGCTGCACTAGAAGGCTGGTAACCGCTGAGAATCAGCGGTTACCATTCATTAATGGATGCCTCAGTATAGAGGCATCCATTAATGAAAGGGTTAACCTTTTTCAGACACCCGATACCTTAATATCGGGTGTCTGAGAGTCAAAGCAGAGCGGGCACACATGCCGACTAAAGCTGGCATTCTGACAGCTCGTATAGATCGAGAGATATCTCTCTCAAGCTATACTGGCTTTTTTTTTTTTTTCACTTTCAGGAATAGATACATAATGTGTCTATTCCTATAATGTATCTATTCCTGAAAGAAGAATGTTTCAGTTTTCTGATTGTTGTTGCAACAATCAGAAAACTAGTGACAGCTGAATCCTGAACTGCTGCAGGATCAGTGTCACTAACTTATTATCGGTTGTTCTGAAGTTTGAAGCAGCCTGATAATAACCAAAAATGTATTAATTTATCAAGCAGTAATAGTGAGATTAATTCACAATGACTGCTTGATATAATGAAATAAATAAAATAACATTTTTAAGTTTAAAAAAAATAGTGAAAATTGTAAAAAAAAAAAGTGTAAAAAAATTACAAAGAAGGGACAAATAAATGAATGTATTTATTGCATTTTTTTAAAGCTGTGCTGGTTTTGTAAAAAAATACTACAAATCAAAACTGGGAAAAAAGTGTTTTTTTAACATTTTTTCCTCTTTTTTTTATATTTTATTTGTCCTAAGTGAGGCGTTAGACACACATATGTGATAAAAATATGTAGCTCTATCTGTCCTCTAAAAAACAATATATAATATGTGTGGGTGCACTTTGTAAGAAAGTATATTACTGACGTGGAAGAATCACACAGCAAAAATGTCAAAAGTGTGCCAGTCATTTACGAACAGAAACTAAAAACAAGCTCAGTCATGAAGGGGTTAAATATACTTTTTATCATTTATTTACCCTATTTACGGAGACTAATTCTCATAATTCACCTGTTAAAAAAGCCAAGCAGTATACAAAGCATTACAGAGCTCCTATGTGTATGCTCACTCCATTGACCTCTGTCTGACAGACTACTAAGCAGTTCTTTGCTTCCAGCCCATACTGCAAACATAATCAAGCACAGTTTAGTGCTAACTGTAACCCAGCAAATGTCATATCTGTATGATTTCCAGTCTGAGAGTATGAAACGCAAATACGCGTATAATTAGATTACATGTAACTTGTTTTCCCTTAATTTAAAATTTGTCACAGCTTCAGGTACATTTCCAATAGTGATCAGCTAAATGAAGTGTATTAACATCCTCATAAATAAAACCAAACCTATTTATTTTCCATTACCATAAAAAGTAGGACATTTAAATGTGAATGAATTGTAGAGTCCATATGCCCAAATGTCTAAACTTCTGGTCATGTGACGAAGACTGGAAGTAGCCGGAAGCAGCATGATATATTACGGCTTTTCTATTATTCTTTAGGTATCCATTTCACTGAGATCTTTAGCACTGAAAAAATTTAAAGTGGAACTTCAGGAAAATAATAAACTTACATTCCCACTATGTGTTTAGCTGTTTGCCTACAGGATCACTTAAACATTTGAACATTCTTCTGTAATTTGTCCATCTCCACCTTACAGCTACTAATTAATATATTCATACATTAATTATGATACTCTGCACTATTTGGCATATTAAATGCACATTTTACATTCATTCAAGTAACATACTCAATAAAACACTTTTAAATGTATATTTAATTTGCAGATGTTAAAAGTGTTCAGAAAAGGGCTTTTGCTTGCCAGCAGAGTTGGACAGGTAGGCAAAGATCTTACAATGTTATTGCTAGAGATGAACATTTAGAATTAATTTCTGTCGATGTCAATAGAGGCTTATCTCCCTTGACTTTTTATAATTCCCTTCTGGTTCCTAGATCTGGCTGGCTGGTGACTGCTGCACTGTACATGCATTTCCCCACTCCTGTAATGCATACCTTTAACCCTTTCAAGTTTAAGAGTCATCAAAACCTTTGTGGCCAGAACAAGTCTTGGTTGTTAACTCAGTTAACTCAACAATAACATTTTTATTGCTTTGCATAACAAAATAATTTTCACACCATGAAATGACCTTAATTTGGTTATCTGTTTTTAAAAATTCCACAAATATATTTTTTAGAAATGACAAAAATGCAAAAAACTAAATGCAGTTCTAGTTTGAGTAATGCAAACCATATTGTATTAATATTACTATTCCAAATATTAAATAATAATAACAACAATAATAATAAATTAATTATTTTCCCCTACTTATACTGATTACAAGGACCCAAAACATGTGTAGGTTTTGATAATGATGTCAGTGCTTATATTTTAGATCTTTAGATATTAGGCACTGAGGTTCAATGGCTATAATTTACCGATTGCTAAACAAATCCTAAACTATATATTTACCTAACACTAATGAAATAATTATTCTACCTCAATTAAAACACAAACCTATTACTAACTGCCATCTAATATAATCAAATGAAATATATATGTTTATTGTGTATTAGGTTTTTATTATTTAACAACTTTAAAAGAAAACCTTATTTATTTTAATTTTTTTAACACTATTTTTCACTGTGACTGTCTGTCACTTGGATCTCTCCTAACAGTGGGGCTATTGTGAGAGGGAAGGAGATGCAATGCGCCAGGCAGAAAGAAAAGTTTGTAAACATTTTCCCTGTTCTCTATGCTCACCATGATGGGTTAATCACAGTAATCACATGATCAGTAATTACTGAAAGCTGCCGGCATGCAATGCAACCTCTGGACTGTGCTGCATTTTGGGAAACAGGGCTTTAACCCCTTCGTGACTGACGACGTACAGTGTACGTCGCCAGCATCGGAGAAGTAAAAACGTTTATCTTTAATTTTGGATAGAATAAGGGATGGTTATAACCGTTGTCAGCCTTTGTTGCCATCTGTGTCCCATTGGGGAGATTCCCCTTCACTTCCTGTATGATAGCCACAACAGGAAGTGAGAGGAAATACCTCCACATATAGGGAAATCCTTGGTGGTCAGCAGGGTCACCAGTACTAGTGTCCCCATACGAAGGTTTCCCATCCCATATATTCCTGTTCTGATGACCCTTAAAATGTTGTATTTTCTTTCATTTTCAGTTATAACGGTCACCAGGACAAATAGATTGGATGAATCTTCTTAACGGGGACACAGACAGCAATAAAAACCTGCCAGATGTTCTAATCCCTCTCCAATCCATCTACAACAATAAAACAAGTTTTGGTTTCAGTTGCACTTTAATGACCGCCCTCCAAGCAGAGAGAACAGGGGTCTTTTAGGGTCTAAAAGACCCCTGATGTCTACATAAAGAGGACCTGTCACATTATATTTGCTATTACATAGGGGGCTTATTAGCCCCCTATGCGATAGTAATAAAGCTGAGTGTAAAAATAAATTGTAAAAATGAAAGTAACAGATAAACAAAATAAAAAATGCAAAAATTTTTTTTTTTAAAGTCCCCTACCCCCCACGTGAATGTACATACAACGCAAACATGCATCGTATGCGCCTACGTGCAAAAAAAATTGCGCCACACATCTTACATATCGTCGAAGTGAAAGCAATATTTCTAGGCCCATCAGAACTGTTAGCACTAAACTGATGAGCCGTGAAAGCGTTTAAAGCGTCGCCTATGGGAAATTTGGGTTATTGTAGTTTTTTTGGGCGGTTTCACGGACGCACGCAATTTTAAGGCTTGACATGTTTGGTATCTATTTACCCGGCGTGACCCCATCCTTTATATTTTACTAAGTAATAGGGCATTATATTCTGTTTCTGTGCACTAAATTTCCTTTTAGTGTATTTTATTCTAAAAATACTGGTTCGATAAACATTTGCACAAATACCGTGTGATATAAAAAATTGCAACTAACATCTTTTTATTCTACATGGCCTCTGCTTTCAGAAAATATATTATTGTTTGGGGGTTTCTAGCCAAAAATTCTGATTTTTTTTTCATGTGTGTGCAAATATAAGAAATTGCTCTGGGCAGCAAGTGGTTAACTACAAAACCCATCATGCCTCTGCATCTGCGAGTCATGCCTGTAACTGTCAGTCTTACAATGCCCCCAGGGGACTGCTGGAAGGTTGCAGTTGTCCACCACTGACATAGACCTAACATGGATCCGTCCAGCTCAGATTTCAAGATAGAGGGACAAACTGATAGGATACGAAAGTTACATAGTTACATAGTATTTGGGGAATAAAGACATACGTCCATCATAGCCTATGCTGTGACTTCAGAACTCTTTTAAGATGGAGTTGGGCTTGAAACAGTCTCATCTCTGAATAATAGAATCACTGTTGGCAGGGCTTAGCCATGAACTCAGAGAAAGTTAAGTCCCAGTAACTGGAAGAAACTAAACCAGTAAAGGGCACAGAAGTGACTTTACTGGCTAATAACATTAATCACAGATATCTTGTGTCTGCTCTAAGGGAGGATGTTCTCTTTAGAATGCTGGCAAACGACCCATTCTGCAGGGAAGTTTTAAACAGACGCTATGCCAGTGCACGCATACAGCATTTGCATCCAGATCTGGGCATGTAGTAAGCATGCCCTACAGACTGTGTCCTAGTTATTGAGCAGAGTGTTTGTTGCTTATCCCTGCCTGTGTCCTCGCTCTAATACGGGAGGATTCTAACCCTATTCTGCGGGACTCTAATAATCCCTGGCTTGTGACAGATTGCTGGCTGAGATTCAGGCAGGACTCATAATGGACGCCAAGAAAGATGTTTAATCAGCTTCTGTTGTGTGCTTATCCAAACTACTGGCTTCTAACCTGTTGACACTGGACTCTATAATTTCCTGCAAAAAAAAAAAAAAATCTATTATCAAATGTAGTTGCCATGGAAGAGGAGTTAAAGTAATATTACAGTCAAATGTTTTTAAAGCCTTTTTCAAATGCTGATTAAATCACTTTCAATGGATGCTGCTCCTTGATGTTTAAAAGTATGTTTTAGTTTCCTGCAGAACCAGCTGATTCCCTGAGCACTGGCCCTGATATCCTGTTTTAGGGTCTCTTTTCCATGCAGGGTCCTATGGAGGCACTCTTGTGTGTGCTAGTATGTTGTATGTGCCTTCACAAAAACGCAGACACAACTGCCCTGCTCCCCCTTCTCTCCTTCCTTCTCCAAGCTAGTAAGACGACTGCTGGAGACTGCTCTGCCCCTTCTAATCATGTACTGGACAGGAAGTTCAGGCTGAGAGAGTTGGAGCCAAATGTTCTGAAACATGATTGACAGTAAGTGTTTAGGCAAAAAAATAAAAGAACTATGTGTATTTGTTTGATCTGCATTGATCTGTCGTAAATAATGAAGAAATACTCCTTGGTTCCGCCAGGCTGCTAGACCAGTCCTCGCAGCCTCTTCTCCCCTGAGCTCTAGCAGTCTTAGGATCCATGACATCATCACATCTAATGCAGGTCCATTAGACATGAGAACACTGAGGGTCAGACCAAAGTCAGAGCAGAGTGGGAGAGAGGTGAGCGGTCACTGCTGCAGGACTGAGGGTCAGGTGAGTATTTTTTCTTTATCATCTTCCCTAGACCAAAACAAGCAGTTAGCCCTTGCAGTGTGGGGAAAGCCCCCACTGCATGTGTTAATTTTTAAAAATCCCGGAAGTTCTTCTTTAAAACTAGCAAAATAAAAGCACTTAAAAATGTAAGTAGCCATTTTTATTTTTATTTATGCAACGTGAATGAGAGCACTTAACAAACATCAAATACACGTTAAGCTAGCCATACGCGTAAAGATTGTCTCTCCTCAGCCCGCGGACTGAATAAGACAATGAAACTAGAAACCCCCCATTGAAGCCAAACAGTATGGATGGAAGAGTCTCCACTACCAGCTCTTATATTAAAGTGACATTAAAGTTAAAAAAAAAATGTTCTTCCCCGCAATGTTAATGTTATCACTTACCTTAAATGATGTTTAAGGTAAGTTAACTCTTAATCCGATCTTCCTCTTCTTTCCTGATGTTTTCATCTGTCCCTCCAGCGGTGCGGCGGCTCTCCGATCCAGCGCTGACTCCTCTGTCCTTGCTGGCACTTCCGATCCCTCGGTGTCTGCATGCGGGTGCACGAGTCCATAGACTTACCTTGCGTCTCTGCTCGTCTCCCGGCTGAAAATCCGAACTACGCATGCGCCCTCCCCAGGATGCTTTGCGGCTGCCCGGGCAGTTTCGGATTCTCGGACGAGAGCGCGCGGCGAAAACAGAGTAAATTTAAAACGTTGTTAAAGCGTTTTGTGTTTTTTTGCCATTTTGCATATATCTACTGCAGTAGAAGGCAGTAGATATAGGCAAAAAAAAGAGCGTTTAGAAACCCTTTAAGGCAGCTGCCTGAATACCCAAAAAGTGACTGCATCCACCCGAATGTATAAAGTTATGGAATGGATAAATATAAAGTAACAAAAGGGAAACAATGCCTATGTGAGCTGGAGATAATCACCTCTACAGGTTCTCCCTAAAGGCAGTCACATGGATGGCAGCCTAGTCACTTTGGATCTCTAGTGATGATGACTTCTGACTGTTAGATCCTGTCTTCAGCAGAGATCATACAATTAGGCTTTCACTCACTTAGCCAGCACTAAAGGAATCCAATACTAAAGGGATCCAAAAGGGAAGGTCATTTATTAAGTTCTTTTTATAGCTACACTAGGAAAACGTTTTGCTAGCACCCAGCCTGTATGTCTGCACATAAAATAGCCAGACTGGTGATAAAACATTCTTGTTACAATGTATCTATCAATAAAGTCTGCAACCTGCTGTTTTGAAGGCTTTGTTCGTACAGGAGCCATTGTCTGTGCTTCTGATGCAAAGAGCCGTCAGTTTAGCAGGATGGTCCCTCTCTGTTGCAACTCAAAGATGAATTCACATGCTTGAAATTTCTTGAAAATTGCTGAAAGACAATTATAAGTCCTGGGAATAAGAGGTTAGAGGTCATCTGAAGTCTGCCGTATGCTGATAACGTATAACCTGCATTCAGGTGAATGGGTGCTAAAATCTTGCAGTGTTTGATTCCCTACAGTCACAATAAGGAACTTGATGAGACGCAGGTCATAGATGAGAGAGGCCCGAAGAGGGTGAAAATATCAGCTGATTGGTCCCATTAAAAAATGCTAAGTAGGAAAAAAGCTGCAAGTTGCATGTACCATATGGTAAAGATAAGCAAAAGTCATGTGCTGTGGTCTTCCAGAGAATACAATTCAAGAATGACATTGTACATTGGTCTCTAAACCTGTGGCTCTGCCTCTAGTAATTGATGGATTTGGCATTTCCCTCCTTTAATCCTTTCCATGCCAAATACGTTTTTTTTTTTTGCACACAAGTTAAAAAGCACATTTTATGCCAAAAGATTACTTAAAACTCCCAAAACATATATTTTCTGAAAGCAGAGACACGGTGGAATAATAAAATAATGTCAGTTGCAATTTTTTATGTTACATGATATTTGCACTACTGTTTATCAAATCTATGTTCCTCATTAATTTCTGTGCACAAAAGCACAATATAATACCCATTTTTTGGTAAATTAATAAAGATGAGGCTAACAAGTTCCCCCCTTGTGACAGCACAGTGCAAGTGACAGGCTCTTTTTAAGGAGACACTAAGGGGTTATTCACTAAAGAGCCGAAGGATCCAGCCATAGCTTCGGCTGATCCTTCGTCTCTCTTTGGCCGCGGGAGCCCTTCGGTTCAGTCGACCCGAAGGGCTGCTGTACGGGCTATTCACAATAGCCCATACAGCAGCCGAAGGCAGCGGAGCCGAAGGCATATCCTTCGGATCGGCTGAGCCGAAGTGACAGCCAAAGCGGGGAGAACCGCCAGCCAAAGGCTGGCCATTCGCCCTGCAAATGACAGTTGGGCTGAGCCAGCCGTGATCTACTGGCTGGCTCTGCCCAGTTGTAATGACGGATCAGCGTCCCTAAATGACCTGGGGATGCTAATCTGTCGTTAAACAATAACAACTGGGCGGAGCCAGCCATGCTGTCACGGCCGGCTCCGCCCAGGTGTTATTCATTGGCGGGGACCTGCTAGAACACTCTAGTAGGTGGCGGCCAATTGGAAACAGTTGGGCGGAGCTAGCTGTCACTGCTAGCTCCGCCCAATTGTTTTTTTGTCTTTAAAATATCTTAATTTTTTTTCTACTATTTGTTTACATTTTTTACATATTTTTCAACTATTTTTTTTCCCTTTCTGTTCACTTATTTTCTATTCGGAGGTATCGAGCAGAATAGCCGAGCTGCATGCCGCTATGAGAATAGGGGCGAATGGCAGCGAGTGAGCTGCCGGAGCTTCGACTTAGCCGATCCAGATGTTGGATTGGCTGAGTCGAAGTCCGAAGGCAGCTGATTTCAGCCGTACTGTTCCGGAGTGAATAGCCGTCAATCGGCTGGGTCCTATGGAGGCTGGGTTTTCACTCCGCTGCCTTCGGCAGCTTTGTGAATAAACCCCTAAGTATCTATTAGACCACTAATGTCACTTCTGCACTCTCTTTAAAGCTGATCGAGCACAGACTGTGCTCAATCATCTTCTACTGTGGCCAATGTAGTCGGTGTTGGACAGCGCTGAACCCGGAAGTGCTCAGTGCTGAGTGCCTTGGGGTTTATAATACCCAGGGGGAGTCACTGAACAGATGTTCCCTCATCTCTTGCCGCTCCCCTTCCTGAAACCAGCCATGGAGGTCCCAAGCACCCAGGAGGGGCAGGTAAACCTGCGACATATGGCGGGGAGTGTCAGGCAGGGGGGGTTTACCTTTATACAGATGAAGAAATGATTGAGTGGCTGCTAATGGGTCCAGGAGTTTGTTTACATTCTGGTGCTGCCACCCATGTAATCTTTATGCCGGCGACAGCTAAAGGATTAATGGGCAACAATTAAAGATTTCTGTAAGTAGTAAGTAGAGAAGTATTGCACATGATGCAGCTCTTGTACGGGGAGTATAAAAGAAGCTGGGGTGGAGGTTAGTGAAGGTTATGTCAGGAGAGGTGGAGGTGGATTACAGATGTTTATGTTAAAAGTAAAGTTAACCTTTAAAGCTTTACCTATGTAGCAGAACTACTTTAAGTAATTCAGTATTTTTGAACGCATGCCAACAGTAGTTGTGTTTATTTTTCTATTTAGAGTACTATTGCGTGTTTAATACCTTATAAAATATGTATTTCACCTTAAATGAACGAGACAGTCAAATGTGAGAGAAACCAAAATTAGGAAAACCCAAAAATATACCATCTTCAAAAACACATAAATATCATTGACATTGAATAGCCAAAGAGAGAGGCTTAATGTGCTCCTACCCACAGTAACTATTTGACCACCGCATACCTCCCACTATCCTCCTCATTTAAGAAGCAAATACTCTCCTTGCAAAAGGTATACTGCTTACAAAAATGTGCTCCACTTAAGAATAGAAAGTTAATATATAGTGCAATATAAATGGTTAAATCGTTTTAGTCCAGTAGACAAGACGTCAAAAAAAAAATATAGTATTGCAGTGTGCAATGATACCTTTCTTATTGGACTAACAAAATATATAAAAGACAAGCTTTCGAGAGTGAATCTCTCTTCTTCAGGTAAGACGCCATACTGATCAACATGACAGCTTGTCAGTTAAGACAGGAGAAAGCTGTAAGAGGGGGAGGGGGGTGAGTGGGTGTCATAAATGTTGGACCTGGGAGTAAAAAATGCCTCCTGATCAAAAGACAGAAAAAATAAACGTAGGATGACAAATAAAC
>NW_017307090.1:187530-199091 GCF_000935625.1 Nanorana parkeri
GGGTGGGGGGCGGGCGGGTGGGGGTGAGGGGGGTGCCATAAATGTTGGACCTGGGAGTAAAAAATGCCACCTGATAATCAAAATTGCCCAAAGTTATCACAGGGCCAGTGCTAGACAGGCAGTGGACAGGCTAGCTCCATCCTGCCCCAGTGGACTGGCTACTCCCATTTCCCCTCTGCAGACCAGCTAGCTCCATCCCCCTGATCCCCACCTGCGTGGACAGTTGAAGAAAATCTGATCTAAGCAGTAGAAATGTCATCACTTCCTATCAGAGTGCTCTGTGTTTAATTAATCTCTATTCAATTGTAATTATTCTTTCAATATATTACATCTATTTTAATTCATGTAATGATCTAAATTTGCCAGCTGATTAAAATAATTTGCCTTTGTTTTTTTATTTAATCCCTTTTGATCAGAAGCTGGTTGCAAGTGGTTAACAATGCCATAAAGTTGGCCATACACATGGCAATCTAAGAGCGATCTAAGACCTAAAATAGAGGTTTTGATTAACTGCAAGAAGATGGGATTAAATTCACCCCAATTGAACCCAAATCTGATCGCTTTCGGAAACATTACTACAGTTTTTTTACATGTCTTATGTCTCATTATAGCCTCATCACAATATGTATTACAATGTTGTAGTTCCAGCAAAATAAGTGCCGCTTAACAACAACAAGAATCCCCCTTTAATAAACAGCGTATTTGTGATAGCTATGTTTGCGCCAAATGTGTTACTCTTCCATGAACTCCGACCCACCTAACGAAGGCACACTGCTAATTAAGCGTTTATCTTGGTCAAAGCATTCTACCGCTACTTTACAGCTGCATGAAACACTCTTGTGTGAAACAAACCCATGTTGATTCTGAAAACAGAGTATTCCCTTTAACTATATTCTCCCAAGCTGCCGCTACCTGTGAATCATATAAGAATATCTCTCTGGTTAACCACAAAGTATAGCTTAAAATACAATTCCAGTCGTTCACATAAGCCTAGATTTTCTTTGGCTCATAGTCAAGGATAAAGAAGATATTATTCCGATTCCCCAAGTGCAATACACACATACCTCTTGTCCTGGTATTAACCTCTTAAATTCAGAGACCTGCGGCTAAGTGCTGTCTCCAAGAACATTGACTAATCATGTGCTGTCTTCTCATTTCCGCCTTTGTGTAGCTTTCAATATATTGATTTATTCTCCAGGCCAAAGACAGATGCTGACTGATAAACAATCAGCAAAATCACATACTTTTGCACATTACTGTCCTCTTTTCTAAACTGCACATTACTTATGCTAAGGGCCTTGACACATAGGTTAGATGTGTTATTGCCTCTAAGATGAGGTTTTGCACTCAAGCCCTCAGCCATTTCACTACATACAAACAAGCTTTACTATAGTAGATATGGATTTGAAAACAGGGGTTAGCCAACACTAGTTTTAACACTGACTCCCAATTCTTCAGAGCAGAGCAGAAACCATTTAGTGAATGTGCTAAGTATGACTTGGCATCAGGGGCGTATCTGCCGCGAGGCAAACAAGGCGTTTGCCTGGAGCGGCAGATTCGCGGAGGGCGGCGATGCTGCCACTGAATCGGCCGGTTAGCGGGGGGCGGCGTTGCTGCCTTGACTAGGGCAGCAGCAAAGGTAAATACACCGCTGCTTGGCATATTCACTACTTACTGTTGTTACCTGGACCACTGGGTGCAAGAAAGGGAAGGGGGATGGGCGGACGAGAAGCCTAAACTTCAGGAAGGCTAACTTTGATAAACTATGCAATATAGTGGGTGAAATCGATTGGGAAAACTTATTTGATAAACTAAACTTTGACCAAAAGTGGGACTGTTTCAAGAACAAATAAAAAAATGCTATTGCCAGGTGTATACCGCTGAGGAACAAAAGTAAAAGATAAAAAACAAAGCCAATATGGCTAAATAAAGCGGTAAAACACATTAAGGAAAAAAAATAGCATTTAGTAAGTATAAAACAGAGGGGACAGTATCAGCATTCCAAAACTACAAAGAATTCAATAAAAGATGTAAACTGGTAGTCCGGGCAGCTAAAATTGAATGCGAAAAATATATTGCCGAAGTTAGTAAAAAGAACCCCCAAATTTTTTATCAGTACATAAACAGTAAAAAGGGGAGAAAGGAACAGATAGGCCCAATAAAGGACATAAATGGGTCGCTACTCACAAACGACAGGGAGAGGGCCGAGGCACTAAATACTTTCTTCTCATCGGTATTCACCAAGGAAACAGACGGGTTTAATGTACATGATAAAACACAACATTTAACAAGAAATACACATGAGTGGTTGACGGAAACCGGGATACAACATAGGCTTAAACTACTAAATGCAAATAAAGCAATAGGACCTGATAATCTACACCCCAAGGTACTCAAAGACCTGAACAAGGAGATAACGAGACCACTGTTCCTCATTTTTAAGGAATCCGTAATGGCTGGTAGAGTGCCAAGAGACTGGCGAAGGGCTAATGTGGTACCTATAGTCAAAAAATTGTCAAAATGCCAACCGGGGAACTATAGACCAGTTAGTCTGACATGCATAGTGTGTAAACTGTTGGAGGGAATTATTAAGGTCTACTTAGTGGAATTCGCCCGGGATCATAGTATAATAAGTGATGTGCAGCAAGGATTTAGGAAGGATCGTTCTTGCCAGACCAACCTGCTGACCTTTTACGAAGAGGTAAGTAGAGATCTGGATGGGGGAGGCTGGTGGACATGGTATATCTTGTTATACAAGGGCTATGGGCGTAGATGAAAGGGCTATGGGCATAGATTAAATAGTGTGCATGTGGATAGAAAACTGGCTACAAGAACGTGCACAAAGAGTATCAGTTAATGGCACCTTCTCAGACTGGGCTGAGGTCATGAGTGGCGTGCCCCAGGGTTCGGTGCTGGGTCCCATGCTTTTTAACCTATTTATTAATGATATAGGGGAGGGAGTGAGAAGTCATGTCTCAGTGTTTGCTGATGATACCAAAATTGGGAGGTTAGTAGACACAGATTTAGACATTATAACATTACAGGAGGACCTGGATAGAATCGGGGAATGGGCAACTGTATGGCAGATGAAGTTCAATGTCGATAAATGTACGGTAATGCACCTTGGAGTTAAAAATAGGCAAATGGACTATACACTTATGGGTGTGCCACTAGGGAAGTCGGAAACGGAAAAGGATTTGGGGGTCATTATAGACCGCAGATTGAATAACAGCGCGCAGTGCCAGGCTGCTGTAAACAAAGCAAGTAGAGTCCTGTCATGCATCAAGAAGGGAATGTCTTGCAGGGACGAGTGTATAATTGTGCCACTTTACAGATCACTGGTTCGGCCACATCTGGAGTATGCGGTCCAATTTTGGGCACCGGAACTCAGAAAGGATGTCCTTGAGCTGGAAAAAGTCCAGAGGAGGGCAACATTTCATTTATACACTATTCAAGGGTGAAAGCAACCTTAGTAACAAACTTTTTAAGGTTAGCTCCATAACAAAGACCAATGGGCACAACCAAAAATTGGTGGAAAAAAAATGTCAACATACAGGGTGCAAGGGGTTCTTCACAATTAGAGCGGTTAGGGTCTGGAACTCGCTGCCGCAGGAAGTGATTTCAGCTAAGAGTGCTGCATCATTTAAGAAACTCCTGGACGAGTTCCTTGGAGACCGTAACATAAAGGGGTACAGGTACTGCTAAGAGAAAAACCACACATGGACTCATATGCACGCACACACCAGCTCATAAATGCATACACGCAATAGGTTGGACTTGATGGACTAATGTCTTTATTCAACCTCAAATACTATGTAACTAAATATAGTGCACACAACTGCACACCAATATATGCAAAGCACTCCAGCAGCAAACAGTGGGGCAACTCTATGTACCAAGCCAACACTTGTCTTACCTGGAGCAGCCACAACTTGCCATACCTGGTTCAGCCACCACTTTACTTATCTGGGTATGCCACCACGTCCGTTATCTGGAGAAACCACCAGTCCCCTTACCTGGGGCAGCCACCTCTTTACTTATCTCAGGAAGCCTACATTTACTTACCTGGGGCAACCCCTACTTTACTTAACTAGGGAAGCCACCACTTGCCCTACCTGGGGCAGCCACCATTTAACTAGGGAAGCCACTATTTGCCTTACTTGGGGCAGCCACCGCTTTACAAATCTGGGAAAGCCACCACTTGCCTTACCTGGGCAGCCACCACTTTACTCATCTGGTGAAGCCACCACTCGGCTAACCTGCGGCAGCCACTACTTAACTTACCTGTGGCAGCTACAACTTGCCTTACCTGGGGCAGCCACCAATTCACTGACCTGGGGAAGCCACAACTAGCCTTATCTGGGGAACCCAACACTTACCTTACCTGGGTTAGCAACCACTTACAAAGCATACACAGAAGTTGGTCAGATGCAGACGAACTGGCAGCAAGTGTAGACCGTGAAAACGGCAGAGATTGGCTGTGAGGGTGCTGGGAGTTAACCCTTTCCTTTATAGGCAGGAGTTTGATTTTTGCCTTAGTAAAAGAGTCACAGTCACTTTAAAGCGTTTCTGTCACAAAAATAAGTAGACAAATAATACTTATCAGTCCCACTGCTGATGACTCAAGTTGTCACACTCTTGCAGAGCCAGAAATGAGCACTGGAATCCTCAGCATCAGACAATTTCTAGGTGTGTTGGATCCTTGAATCTTCCCACTGCCTGCTGCATCACTAATGTGTCCCTGTAGTCGATTTGTGGAACCACAAGGCACAGAGGGGGAGGATGCAAGCACCAGACACACCTGTCACCTGCAGTGTCAGATGCTGAAGATTCTATCAGAGCTTCTACATCTGCAAGAAAGCAAAGATCAAAGTCAACCTTAGTAGGACTAGTAAGTATAGGACAGGGCTAGACAAATCCTAGGAGCCAGGTAGCCACAGCTCCCTAAAAATTACAGCTGGCGCCTAACTTTTTTTTGGGGTTTTCTCACGTTGTTGTTAATGGAGCTGGCTCCTGGCTCCAAAACAAAATCCTGCTGGCTTCTGTATTGCATAGACTGGCTTCTAAATTCCATATTAATTTGTCCACCCCTGTTATAGGACCTATGTTGGTGGGTTTTGTAAACATCAGAACTGCTTCTCTTTCCTTATAAAACAATGTGAATGCAAAACCAGCTTGAAGCAGGTTGATGCAACTTAGAAATGCAGGTCAAATGCACCTTAATGATCTATGAAGCATCTCAAATGCAATTAGTATGCACCTGAAAGCATAATGTTTTGTTGAATACCTAGAGATCACTCGATAACGCAATTTCATAGACATGAAAGTAGAACTCCAAGCAAACAGCTAAATCCATTGTTAAATGTTATATGTAATACTTTACATGCAAAAGGATCTGTCACTGTGGTTAATGTGATACACACCTCTAATAGCCAGTAAGATCTGCTACTGCATGTGTCTGCTAAATGCATCCTGGTCAGCTCACTGAACAGAGGTGATGATGCTACTTCACTGACCAATGAGTAGACTGGGCTGAGGTGACACAGGGCGCTGAACTAATTTAACCGAAGTACATGTGCCCCCTGCCTGGCTTTTTAGTATGGAAAATATGTGTAAATCACAATATCGGTTGTACAGACTTAAGCTGGCCATACACTGCGTGAGTTTCTCTCAATGGGGTCCTGTCGGCAGTCTTCCATCCCGCAGCCTTCAATCAGAAAATTGAAGGAGGCGGTCGGAGAATTTTCAGGTGAACAGTGACGGCACACCAGCCGCTGTCAGATTACAATAGCCCAGCAGGAGTTTTGTCCATCCATGCTAAACAGACATTAGCAGGGTTATTCACAAAAGGGTGAGGAGTTTGGAGAAGACAGGAGAAGTGAACAATCTAGGACAACATAGCTGAGCTCGAAAGTGAGCAGAATTGGAGAATTTTTCCAAATCAGCTATTTTGCCCTAGATTGTTCACTTCTCCTGTCTTCTCCAAACTCTTCACACTTCCGTGAATAACCCTTTATATTTGTTTGATGAAAAACATACAACAGTGTATGGCCAGCTTAACAACCCCTCTGGCAGAGTAAATATACTGTGTGTGTGTGTAGATTTTTAACTGGAGTTTTACTTTAAGAAAATAACAACCTTGATGTTTTTCAAGAGAAATATAACCTTCCCAACACAGAAATATAGATATAGAGGTCACTAAGGTCACTATATAGATTTAGAGGTCACTAAGGGCCACATTTGTAAAGCGTGGTGTTAATCTTTCCCTCTGATTTAAAACATACAAAAGACAGATCACCTGCAGTGAATATTTGGTGAATGTGACAATAACTGAGTAATAAATCTGCTCCTAAATCTTTCTTGATGTAAGACACATCATGTCAACCTTTCAGGGATCAATTATTTTCAAATAATTTGTATGTATTCCTCTGAACAAGTAAGCATCATTTCTACTTCTATTGTGAAACAAATCAATTTGTGAAAATAAGTTACTATTTGTGAACATTTTATTGTTAGATGGCAACATTGCCATACAGTATTTGGAAAGCGTAGTTATCAGCTGTCCACTATAGAAACCTTCAGAACAAATACTACAGCCTTTGTGGTCTCGCTATTCCTACGTCCTATTTTTTTGAAGTTTCTGAAATCGTATTTCGTATTTGGTTTATCTGCTTTACACTTTCCAGGATCTAATCGCAACTTGCAAAAGTCTTCAAATATGTTTTCATACTCAAACTCCCTTTAGATGACAAATATTCTGATATCAATTCATTCTACAGATTCGCTGACTAATCTTTTTAAACTTACCTGTGTCTTCCCCGCGCGCTCCCATCCGAAAATGTGAAAATTCTTGGGCGGCCACAAAGCATCATGAGGCGGGCACATGCGCAGTTCACATTTTCGGCCGGGAGACGAGGAGAGACACGAGGTAAGTCTATGGACGCGTGCGCCCGCATGCAGACACCGTGGGACAGGAAGCTCCAGCAAGGACAGAGGAGGCAGCGCTGGATCGGAGACCCGCAGCAGCGCTGGAGGGACAGGAAAGAAGAAGATCGGATTAAGAAACATCAATTAACATTGGGGGAGGGAAAACATTTTTTGACTTTAATGTCACTTTAACATATCCTGCATATAAAGCCCACTTTTGTTATTTAGGATAAACCAGGGAGTGGTTTCAAAATCCCTGTCAGTTTATTTCTGCCATCTTTGTCCCATCGGAACAAATTGCCTAATTTACTGTACAATAGACACAACAAGGAACTAAGAGGAAAAGTCTCCAAAATAAGAGAAATCACAACTTGACCGTTCTCATCAGAACAAGTGTCCCCATCAGAAGAGTTCACCATTCTTGTTCTGGAGACAACCCAAAATTGTGTTGTGTTGAACCTCTCACAGAGCCTGTCTTCTGAACTACAGCTTAACGCCTGAACAATGCAATGTTATAATTGTTTGATGGAAGCAATGTATGACGGGATATGTGGTCTTTAGAAATTGAGATTTAATCACATCAAACAGCAGGGAAAGAGATGCAAAGCACACTGGGAATCCAGTAAGTTGCTGAAAGTGATGGACAGAACGGAAGGCAGCACTCACTACATAAAAGGGGTTTTTACAAGTAATATTTGATTGCATTATTAAAACCAACTACAGTATATATTCCTTTTAAAATGCTGATGTCATAAAAGGATAGTGTATGCTGGGACGTTAGAATTCCTGGCAGCCCCAGATTTTGTACTGTATTTGAATAATCCAGGACTTTGACTTTGTTACTTGACTGACCTTGACTGACTTGACTGACCTGTGTACTGGAGGTTCTTACGACATTTAAAGTGCTCAAAAAAATGAATTTATTAAGCAGTAATAGTGAGATTAATTCACAATGACTGCTTGATATAATTAAATAAATAAAATTTTAAAAAATAGTGAAATGTGTAAAAAACATTTATGTAACAAAAATAAATGTTACAAATAAAAATTATATATTTAAATATATTTTGATACTATCATTTATATAGAGCTGCAGCTAACGATTATTTTCAAAATCGATTAGTTAGCCGATTATTAGGTTCGATTAATCACCTAAGGGGGTTAAATTTTTTTAACACCCTCATGACAATGAAAATGTAAAATCAGAGTGTATTTCTCTGCCTGGGAGCCACAGGTGCTGTGTGCAGGCACCCATAGAAATAAATGGATGTATGCAGCTGTATGCCGATATACACCAGTACTTGCTTAGACACATGGATGCGTACATATGTACTGCCCTGAATGCAGACTGTCTGCATTTGGGGTTGCTCATGTTCATTCCAGTACCAGTATATACCCACATACAGCCGCATACAACCATTGATTTCTAAGGGAAGTTGTACTCAGTACCTGTTGCATTGTCCCGACTTAGGCAGCCATGTGCGTGAGCCATTACTATAAATGCTGTGAGGAATTATCTCGGACTTCTGCTTGCTAAATGCTTGTTAGCCCTGGTTCACACCTAGGAGTTTTTGAGCTGTTCGAAAAGCGCTTTTAACTGCAAAACACAAGAAATCCCATGATATTCAATGGCCGTGGTTCACACTTGAGCAGGAAAAGACCGGACGCCTGAAAAGATACAGGAGCTTCTTTGGGCAGTTTCCCCCCCTTAGACTTAATTTGAAATGCCCAAAAACAGAAGCATGTTGCACTCTCGTGAGCATTTTTGCACGTTTAACCGTGCATAGAAATGTCCACAACGCGCATAAACACTCAAATAATCGCATGCTGCTAACGCGCGTACAAACGCGCAAAAACGGTGCCGCCTATGTGTGAACCAGGTCTTACAGATCTGTGATTCGGCCGTATTCAATCCAAACACAACCATGCAACTAGCATTATCAAAAGTTGATCAGCAATGGCAGCCAGGATTTTTCAGTATCTTATAGTAGAATTAAACTGTACAAAAAAAAAGTACAGGGTAGAGAGTTTTGGCAGAAGGAACTGTGCATGTCTCTGCCAAAAAACTCTTTCCACTTTGACCCCAGCTATTTTTTGTCGTGCTCACTGCCTCAGGCCCATGTACTAGATGCTAAAAATGGAGCCAAAACGATGTACCCACAGCGTACATGCACAGTATTTACACCATAAGTGGATGCCCAATGGCATGAAGATGCCAGACTTAAAAAAATGCAAAGGAAAAGATGGCAGCAGAATAAAACGGTTAACATTGGAGGGGTTTAAACCCAGACGTAAATCCACCATAATGTGCAAATATTCTGTGCATGTACAGTTACACTTTAAAATAAGGACATTGTAAAGAAACAGAGGTACATTTATTATTCATGGTATTCTCTTCAGAAAATCAACATTGCAGTCCCTCACAATCACTATGACATTCTGAAGCGTTGCTGCCTCAGGTAGTAAAAGACACATACATTTTATGACAGAAATCCCAACTTTCCAAACTGTTCAAATCTGCAATGGTCACTCACAACAGGCATTTTTATTTGTGACAGCACTTAAACCTCAGGGTAAATAGAGATGTGTACGAAATAAGAAACATTGAGAGACAGACACCACAGAATGGAATCTTATCCCAGACTAAACAGCCCAAGTCTTCAGCCAGCCCGTAACCTTATATGACCTTTATCTAGGCTGTTTGCTTTGCCTTGTAGAGTATGGTCGGGTCTCTAATCACTGCTGAAGTAAGTCTTTTAGGAATGTAGTTCTCCAAGTAGATGACCCACTGAACAAAATACCTTCTTCATGGTTCCGAGATAAAGTCCTCATACACAAATTGATAGAACGGTAACCTGTACTCCTGGCAGCCAATAAAACTTTGCTTGGTGCTATAATGATAAAAGCCTTAATTTCACCATCTTTTGAGGTAGACAACGTCAAACGAGGGTTATTTTTATACAAGTACTGAGTCCACACAGTGGTTCAAGTTTCAAACTGGCTGTAATTGTGATTCCAGCATCAGAATAGCATGAATATCATTACCCACATTCCAGAACATAGGTAGCTTGCCCACAGCCATAAAACATAAAAGGACAAACTTTCTAGCAGGTAGAATACAACAGTTGATCACACTTGCATAAAGCTACATTCCTGGGGGGAAGTGAGGGGGGTGAAACCCATCCAAAATGGTGCCTGTTTGCTGGCACAACTGCCATCACCCACCTCTACACCAAAGCTGTTTACAGAAGTCCCAGTGGAGCAATCATCTCCAGCCTCTCCAAGACCTGCAACAGGCCTACTCAGTAGGGCTGCAACAACTAATCGACATAATCGATTATAATCGATTATTGAAAAAGCATAGTTTTTCCTTCCCTATCAGCACCAGCTGATGCAGATGGAGGAACAAAGCTTAAGGTGGCCATACACTTTACAACCGTCTTGCGATGGTTGTAAAGTAATTAAAAAAACGTACGATCTGCCCATCTTGGACAGGCAGATCGTACTTGCGATCATCGCAAGCCCGCCCCCCTGAGGGGCGGGCTTGCGATGACCGCAATGCTGAACGGGCAGTGTGCGGGTGCGCACACCGGCCCGTGCGGCATTGATCTGACGATCATGCTAAAAACCAGCCGAAAATCGTACGATTCTCAGCTGGTTTTCTAGCATGCTCCTAAGACAAAAGACGTGCGACCGTACAGTAAAAACGGTTGCATGCCTTCCATACACTTTGCGATTATGGTACGATCCCGGGATTTCCCGCGATTATCGTGCGATAATCGCACAGTGTATGGGCACCTTTACACTGATGGAATTGTTGAAGGTCATACACACCCCCCATGCCTCTCTAATTGACTTGAACCTAATCCATGCCAACATGCAGAAAACCTGGGAACTGACAATTAACTGACAATTAACGTTGAGCGTCAGGTGAGTGCAACGGAAGATGATTTACAACCCTTACAATGCCGATCTATCATCTTCTGGGAAAACGGATCAAAGCAGCGGAGGACAAGGCTGACAATCTCAAAAATCGGTTACGCTGGAACAAAAAATGGAGGCTAATGATCCAGCAGGGTTACTGGAGAACTGGCTTCTCACTGAATTTGGCACCCATAACATGTCTCCTGGATTTACTATCGAAAGGGAGCATAGGATGCCCTCTAGGCCTTACCTCCAGGGAGCCCACGTCTATCCATGGTAATCCGCCTATTAAACTATCGAGATATAGATTAAAAATTGTACAAAAGGCCAGAGATAAGAGCCATTTAAAATGAATAACACACAGTGCCACTCTACCCTGACTATTACACTCTAGCTAGGCAGCAAGGTATTTTGATGGAAGTGTCCCTCTTTCCTAAAGAGCTTGCATTTTGCAACTTTGCTGCAAGGTACTTGGCTACCTCCTTACTGGTAGGGCTGCAACAACTAATCGACATAATCGATTATAATCGATTATTGAAAAAGTTGTCAACTTTTTCAATAATCGATTAATCGGCTTCCGATCAGTTGGCCCTGTTCACGGCTCCACACGCTGTGCGCCACACCTCCTCCCCACCTCATGCTCGCCGCTGCCAGACCCGCTCGCATCCACGCTCCACATGCCGCACCTCACATTTCCTGCCCCTCCCCGA
>NW_017307090.1:199601-209947 GCF_000935625.1 Nanorana parkeri
TTGCTGGGTTTTGTAGTCCTCTATAGCCGTTGCCATTCTGCATGCATTGCTGTATAATTTTACACTTTCCATTTCACTATATTGCACACCACACTATCTTTTTTTTTTTTTCTTTTTTACTTCCACCGGTCCAAGCTTGCTCCTGTGATGGACTACAACCTCAATACAAACTAGTAGTCCATCACTGGAGCCATTTTTTAAACTTTATTTTATAGTTTATCCGATTAACCGATTAATCGAACTTAATAATCGGCTAACTAATCGATTTTGAAAATAATCGCTAGCTGCAGCTCTACTTACTGGTATCTCTAAGGAGAGTAATATTAAGTCTTTAGTTCTGGTATGCATAGATATGTGTGTCGTGACTCGCCCTCTGATTCCTGCTTCTTTCCTCACTGGAGTATGGCCTGTAGTAGTGCTGCGAACCTGTACACCTTCTCCCTTTTAAGTATCTTCCACCATATCTTGGCTAAGGTAACTAACTTATCATGGAATGTAAGAGGCCTTACCTCTAAATATACATTTATTTTAACATATAAAGAGCATAAGAAACCCATTTATCGGATCATAGTTACATAATATTTGAGGTTGAATAAAGACACAGGTCCATCAAGGGTCAAAATATTCTATTGCTCAAAAGGCTTTGGGATGTCCTGTATCTTCCATATTGTATACTCTACTCCAGGGAGACCTCTGTATTTGTTCAGAAGGGTCTTCCCTTTGCGTGTCAGGGGTCATGGGGGTTGTTGTAATACACTGTTTAATACACCATTCCCCTTTCATTTTGGTGACTGTGTATCTGCTACCCCCTGTGTAACAATCTTTGCTTGCTGAACTCAGTGCTAAGTTTCACAATTACCTTCATGTCCAACTACCAAAATCAGGGATTTTAATCTGGTTCTCAATTCTACACTTGAAAGACTCTTTCTACTGTAATTGCTGCACGACCTTTAATTTTACTGAGATTTGGAGGTGGAGGAGTCCGGGGGCAAGAGAATATTCCGATTAGTCCAAGTACTTCAGGACTCTTTCAAGAATTGACCTTGCACTCGCCTGGGCGGATGTGTTGTCAAGTGCACTTGATGCTAGATACCTATCCCACGTGCTATATGACCACTCTCCTCTAACATTGTCATATGTGTCAATGAAGTCCTCTGTGGGTCTCTAGTGACTGCATGCAAGAGAAAGTAACTTCTGACAGGCTTCAATTTTGGGACATTCACACTTTACAACAAAGCTCCCCTATTGTATGGGATGCTTTTAAGGCTACTACTAGGGGAACTTACTAAATACAATGCAGCTGAAAGGAAACATCATAGGGTTGATGTAGAGTCTCAGGGGCACAATTCTCTATGATCTCACTAGAGCCTATACTGCTAATCCTATTACTTTTGCAGTCCAAACTATAAATGTCCCAATAACACACAGAAGACTATCCAGTGCTCTGAGTAAATGTTGCTGTATAATGATTCCTAATCTTCCTGATAATGATAACACACGGAAGAAACAATGCACTGATCAAAGTGTATGTTGCAGACTAATATTTACCAGCTTCCCAAGGCCTTGAATGTCTGTCTGGCTGAGGAATAAGACCCAGAAGAAATTGATTAAATGGTCATGTATATGTTGATATCAGAAAACTACACATTATACAGCAAAACTACACATTATAAGGTGAGGGTATTTTGGGCACTGTTTAACAAAATGGATTTGTAGCTATCAATTTGGCACACCTTGCAGTGGAATAGGAATATAACAAAGGGGAGGATTAGAGAGGAGATACACTGTAATCTAAGAGCATTGGATGGGATCTATATATATGGCACATTAAGTATATAATATATGAGGAGGAATGATAACATGAAAGGTTGGTGATTTATAACTAGACACAGTAAGAAATAAAGGGACACCAAGATTACTGACGCCTCTTTTGAAAAGAATAACAATCACTAATATATGGGACACTAAAGGGTATTTCACATAAAACCAAGTCATTATGACACACATGAGGTTATATGCAACTGAGGTTATAAGAACGAAGAGGTAAATGGATGAGTTTATGATATAGGTACACAAACTTATGAATCACTATGGATACTATGCTGTAACACTCAGATTATATCTATCATCACGGTTATGTTTTAGATATTGGAGCTTCCCTGGACCCTTTGTGCGTCTGTGGCTCCGCCGTATGTTTCTTTCTGGGGGTGATGAGAGTTGCTCCTGTCCCCCTGGTGTTAGGTCCCTCCATGATACTTGACCCCTAGGTAAGTGGCTGTACAATTCAATCATACTAAGAATAAATGTATATAGCTGAATGGAAACATTTAAAACTGGAAAATATGATTTACAAATGTATTATGAAATGGCATATAAACATGTTGATGAACAATGTATCATGTATTTACAAATAGATTTATACCGATCCCCCTGAAGAAGCCTACAAGCGTAACGCGTAGGGGACTAACAAAGCAATACAACACTGCATATGAAAATCAAGGAATTATGAATATACATAGTGAAATATGAATTATATATAAAATATTATGAAATGTGAAAAGTAATAATTTTAGGGTTATAAGAATCATGTATATATATGAGCATTGTTTTTAATATTTATAATTATGCAATAAATCTTTTATATGAACATCAACAAAATTGTACGAATTATAACTATATGAGTACCCTCAAAAAAAAACCTGCACAACCTAGGTTGTATAATGTGTAGTTTTTTGACTAGGTTTGGGGTGAGGCCTCTAATCACCTGGGGGAGTACTTTGGGAAGTGCCTGTTTTGGAATGAATATGTTGATATCAGCATACATAGATAACAGTGCATAACACAAACTCTATGGGGGGAATTTATCAAAACTGGAGCAGACAGAATCTGGAGCAGTTGCCCGTGGCAGCCAATCAGTTTCTCTGTTCAGTTTGTTTAGGTAAGCATTAAAAATGAAAGAAAGAAGCTGATCGGCTGTCATGCACAGCTGCTCCAGATTCTGTCTGCTCCAGTTTTGATACATTCCCCTCTATATATACTGTATTATTGATGCCGAGCTGACTCCTCACCAGCATTTTACCTATTGCTGCTTCTACCCTGTCACCAGCAACCTTCAGATTTTTATTATATGTATTAAAGTTGACACAATGACCCTGAAAAGCCCACAGACCAATGCTGCACATGTGAACTAAGAGCTCCATCCAAAAGGTTTTTAGTATTGAATAGTGTAGGAAAAGGATGGAGCCTCTTTCTGGTTTTTATCACTCTCTGTATCCTCGTTAGGAACATTTCCCCTGTGTTCCTTTAAAGATGACCACACGGGCAAGTGGGCACACAAACTTAACAGAAGTTTAAAACCTTCATAACTTACTCAAAACGAATACTTCTGCATTTCTCTGCTGAAAAGATTTACACTTAGGACTCTTTCTCACCTCGTTACGTGTGCTAGTGGACTGCGGTGTCATTCATTGCAAATGGTACCCCAACGCACCTTCAAAACACAACAGTGTGCTCTGCACTGAGCTGCATAACATGCAACCTTCCCCGTATGGGCTGGAGTTCTACCTTAATTTAATACAGTAGTAATGATGGGGTCCATATATAGCATTTTGCAATCAATGTGACAAATAAAAGGATAAAGGATATCCTAAGAATAAATCAGACCTTCCTTAGTACACAAATGTCTGTCTATGCGCACAAAGATACCTGTAAACGCAGTACAATACCACACACACGGTTCTCTATGGCTTTTTACAAATTAATTTTCTGTACACTCTTCTTTGATGATACCTTTGTTATGCAAAATTAAAAATGTTAACAGTGGTTAGAAATATTAGAGGGAAAAAATATTAGAGAAAAACAAGGACCGTTAGCTGGCATACATTCGGAGCATGCATTCCATATCAACCTACACGTGTTAGTAAATTCAGTGATTGTGCACTGTTTTGCAGATTTACACAAGTACCGGCATGCATGGCTATTCATGTCTATTGGCAGTTGTACACAGCACCTGCAGCGCGGAAAAAAGCCCGACATGTGCATGAGCCCTTATGGGTGGCAGTGAGGATCTCTTTTATATTTCACAAAACACCTGTGTATTCTATTGTATTTATGTGCACTAAAATTAATTAGAAGCTATGGGGTCTATTCACGAAGCAGCCGAAGGATCTAGCCGTAGCTTCGGCTGATCCTTCGGCTAGCTTCGGCCCCAGGACCCCTTCGGTTCAGTAGAATCGAAGGTCTGCTGTATGTGCTATTCACTATAGCCCGTACAGCTCCAGAAGTCGGCCGGGCGGCTCATGCGAGCCGAAGGCATATGCTTCTGCTCGACGGAGCCGAGGTGAAAGCCGAAGCTGGCCGAGCGGCCGGCCGACAGCCTGCTTCTGACAGCTGGGCGGAGCCAGCCGTGATGTTACGGCTGGCTTCGGCCACTTGCAGAGAGATCAGCGTCCCTGGTTACCAGCTAACCAGGGACACTGATCTCCAGACAGCCTAACTCTCCCGGGCGCTCCGGGAGTCTCCCGCTCTCGGCCGCCCAGGAGAGAAACACTGCTTTTTCTTTTTTATTCTGACAGGGAGCCGCTGGAACCATAGGCATGCCTTGCTAGATTCCTATTTGCTATTTCAATTTGCAATAGACCCTATGTTTTAAAAATGTGGGTTTGATTTACAGTTGCAGTAATGTTGCATGACATAACTGCCACTACCACCGTTTTAGTCTACAGCAGGGGTGCCCACAAGGTCGATCGCGATCTACCAGACGATCGCATAGCGATCAATGTCTCTGCTTTCAGAATCAATATATAATTCTGGGGGTTTAAGTAATCTTCAAGCCTAAAATGTCCATTTTAATATATTTGCAAAAAAATGAAGAACCAGATCTGGCGGTAAGAGTGAAAGCAAAACCATTATTATAATCTAAAGCCAAACAGCCCCTCCGCCGTGTGCTCCGCCGTGTGCTATGCAATGTCTGTTACCATTACCTTTAGCACTGTCACGGGGTGCTCTGCCCCCAAATACTCTCCTGTGTTGTCACCCTGTCACATGTGCTTCTGGTGTCATTAAAGTCACCCTGCTGACATTAATTGCGCAGACTTGGTCCACCGTTGACACTATCAGGAAGCCAGTTCAGAATAATGATATGCACCTACAAGGGGGCAAATGACTGTACAGCGGGAGTGGCTGCAAAGAGAATGCACTGAGGTGTGAAAGGGGATGAAGAAAAGGGGAAAGAAAAATATTTTTTAAAAGATAAAAAACATTGATTGTTCATGATACCCAGGCAAACAAAATGTCATGAATCCTTTGTACTTTTACACACACATATCTCATTATCTATCTATCCATCTATCTAATGTCTGAATCTATCTATTCATCTTTCTATCTATCTAATGTCTATCTATCTATCTATCTTTCCATCTATCTATCTATCTATCTATCTAATGTCTGTCTGTCTCTCCATCTATCTATATAATGTCTATCTATCTATCTATCTATCTATCTATCTATCTAATTTCAAACAACCGTGAAATAATAGCCACCAGTGATCTAACATTATGACATCTTCCTTGGTTCTATCAGTATAGTGTACACACAGACCTGGATGTCAGAATAAACAAGACATAACTCTTCTGATTGTATGCCAACAAAAGCCATCAGTTAGAGCAGTATTTTCAGTAAATGTTAATCTCCCACACACAGGATGCTTCTGACATCTACAGATTCTAAGGGTCCACATGCATCTTGAATAAGAGAAAGATCTTCCAGGAGTCAGATGTTCCCTAACTCTAGGCAGCAGTCCCATCTTACAGGTAATTTTAGTCCCTTTACTAAATCATCTGTTTAATGCCCAAATCGTAAAAGTATCAGAGACATAAAAAGTTTTCCGACAAGTCCACCAGACAAACTTCATCTCAGGGCTCGTTCACACCAAATGCAGACCAGATCTGCATGAGTTTCTGCACACACAGTGCACTGTGTTTTGCTGCATTTTTGCAGCGTTCTGGGTCGTTTTTTTAGCCTAAAGTGGGCTTTCAGTGCGTTCCTGGGCATTTGCACGTGTTTTTGATGCGTTCGCATGCATTTTGGTGTGTTCCAGAGCAGAAAAAAATAGGGCTTGCTGCAGTTTTTCCACATGCTCTGGAACTGAACGCTCTGGTGTGAACTAGAGCCCAAAATACCATTGGAATACATTGGACGCAGTTTTGATCCGGTCTGTAACTGCTCTGCACCTGCTCCGTGCTTGGTGTGAACAAGCCCTTAGACTCATCTAGAAGTGAGTCAGAAAGTATTACAGTGTAAATTCTGGGGGTAACATTTCTGTGAATCCATCCAAGTGATCAGTACGAGGAGCGGAGCAGAGCGTGTACAAAGTGTTTCTCTCTGCAAGACACGGCATGGTAGCCTGCAATTATCTTCAACAGGCAGAGCTATGATTGCAATCACTTCTCTCATACATTCACTGAAACCAGAAAGAAAATCTGTGGCTACAATGAAGTCATAATGAAGACAGTGCACGGCATGGACCTGCACATCTTTCCACCCTGAACCCCTGAAGACCAGCTTCCTAATTGTCATCTCTGCTGACCTCTGCCCACCTCCTGAGCCTCATTACTGGTTAGTGACGACACTCAGTGAGGGGACAATAGTATGGGGCAGGAGGCAGAGGGCATAGCTGGTGACCATGGGAGGAGGCCGTGGTCAGTATATCAGAGCACCCCAGGTCCAAACACCCTACTGGAGATTGGAAATGAGGCAAAGGCAGCTGCAATGCGCCCAAATACCTCCCAATACCAAAAAAGTGGGGCTATCCTGCACTGCAAGGGTTAATCCTTTTTGTCTAGGGGACCTGTGTGGACCACTTTAACTTACCTGATCCCCGCTCCCCTGGTGATGGGCACTCTTCTCACCCTCAACTCACCCCCTGCTCCGGCTGTGGACTGTCCCTTGGCATCCTCGTGTCTAGTGCAGGGCTATGGAACCTACATTAGACAGCTCAGCTGATCAAAGGATGCGAGCCGGCCGAAAGGGTGCCAACAGCAGCACCCACTGTGAGAATTTCTGCCAGTTCATCAAGAACCACCCGAAATTCGCACAGTGTAAGGGCACCATAATACCTGCAAATCCAGCAGGACTGGGTGACAATTAAAATTGTGCATGGAATATCAACAAATGTTGCAGAGCCGTTTGGAAATTCTCCAACAGCGGTTAAGTCAATTGGAAGGTTGGAATTTTTCACTCAGTTGCTAATTGTTCCCCCAAGATAACAGAGAGATGACATGATTATACTGGATATAGCACGCTCTCCTGAAGGATAAAAGACTGAATATTTATGAATCAGGAAAATGATCAGTTCCAACATCCCCTGAAGGGTTGTCACAGACACCTGTCAGATGTGCAGGAATTATATCAAAGATCTTCTTCTGCATATTATTACATAAACATGTATGCTTGGATCTCCTGAGTACACCTTTATGTGAGTGGAGAATGGCTGGACACCTTTGACCCCTGTGATGGGAAAAACAACAGCAACTGTACACCTCTGACTGCCATTTCCTCTGACACCCATCAGCCACATGAAGACTTGACATTCACTGATCAGTATATGATCATGGCATGTTTACTACCATCACCTGACATCTACAGGTAGAACTAACTTAATTCTACCCAACTAGAGAAATAGTAATTACCCCTACTGTCCAGTATCACTAGGGTCCTTTCAGGGTCAATTGACGCTGATGCCTTTTATCATATGCATTGTAACACGCTAAAACACATGTGTCCAACTACCCCATAATAAAACTAGTGCTTGTTCCCATCTCAACGTGGCAGTGAGATACTTTTTGAAAAATAATACATGTTCGTTGTGCATTTGGGGCATATGTCCTTACCATATATGCGGGTCTATGTGAGTACCAGGATATACCTGCATCTGTACACACCAGCTATTTATTCATGGGTGCTGAAAAAAGTCCACATCTACCCTGTGCGCCCCTAAATGTGCCCATGTGCATGATCCACTGAGTTGACTTCTATGAAAAGCTCTGTAAGTCAATGGCAGCAGATACAAATGTATATAGGTTGTGTTGACAACAGGTGATTACTAGACTTAGCACCTGCCTAACACTACCAAAAAACACACCACTTCTTCATACATGCATAGATCTAATGAACTCAAAAGGATAGATAGATAGATAGATAGATAGATAGATAGATAGAGAGAGAGAGAGAGAGAGAGAGAGAGAGAGAGAGAGAGAGAGAGAGAACTCATATAAATATAAAACACAGAAATAGAGATATATAGAGATATAGATATAGAGATAGAGAGAGAGAGAGAGAGAGAGAGAGAGAGAGAGAGAGAGAGAGAGAGAGAATGAGAATGAATAGATATCTGGTCATAGATAAACCCGCATCAGCCCCCATCAGCCCCCCCGGGGTGTACCTGCTTCTCCATGGTTTCCTTGCCCCCAGTGCCCACTATGGGTGGGGGGACCCGGTCACAGCTGCACCCCTCCAGCATGTACAATCCTGAGGGTCTGGTACTCTGATCGCTCTCGAAGTAGAAGAGGACATTCTGGAAGAGGGCGAACCACTTGTCGTGCCACTTGTTGGTCTCGGCCGCCTTCTTGCAGAGTGTGCCCCTCTTGGTGCCCTCCTTGCGGGCCAGGTGGGCAAGGTACAGAGCGTGGCCCTCGTTGCAGCGCACACTTTTCTGCATGATCCGGACTTTCAGGGCATGCTCCCACCAGCACAGCTCCCCGGGGAACGGCACGATCAGCGTCCGGCAGCCCACAGCATAGGTCACCGGCGATCAGAGCTCTACAAGACGGAGCTCCGACGAGTCCTGGAAGAAGAGTGCTGGCTTCTGTCTGCGATAACACTGCTCCGAGGCATGCGAGAAGTTACCGATCGTTGCACTGCTGTGGATGTGGAAGAGCAGATGATCGGGGTTCGTGCACTGGATGGAAGTGGCCCCCTGCTGCAGGTGTGTGGCCCCTGACCGATCCGAAGTCTCCAGCTGCTGAGCTGTCACACCGGGCTCATCTCCTCTTCTCTGCCACAACTCTTCTCTTCCCACGTGCTGTAAGCCAGGCACGGCACTCCGCAACTTACTTCCGCCGCCCACCCGGCCGTGTTCACAGCACGGCCGGGGGATCAGAGAGTGAGCGCCCACCCTGCGGGGAGCTGAGATGTGCCAGCCCGGAGGGGGACGGGAGACGTCACGTGATCTCCGCTAATCGGCTTTCAGCGCAATTCCCGGGAGAAGCGCAGTGTGTCCAGCCAATATCCAGAGATGAGGGTCATCCTTCTACGCTGCTGGGGGTCACCATTCTACACTGCTGGGTTCACCCTTCTACACTGCTGGGGGTCACCCTTCTACACTGCTGGGGGTCACCCTTCTAAACTGCTGGGGGTCACCCTTCTACACTGTTGGGGGTCACCCTTCTACACTGCTGGGGGTCACCCTTCTACACTGCTGGGGGTCATCCTTCTACACTGCTGGGGGTCATCCTTCTACACTGCTGGGGGTCACCATTCTACACTGCTGGGGTCACCCTTCTACACTGCTGGGGTCACCCTTCTACACTGCTGCAGGTCAGACTTCTACACTGCTGGGGGTCACCCTTCTACACTGCTGCTGGGGGTCATCCTTCTACACTGCTGGGGGTCATCCTTCTACACTGCTGGGGGGTCATCCCTCTGCACTGCTGGGGGTCATCTATACACTGCTGGGGGGTCATCCTTCTAGACTGCAAGGGGTCACCCTTCTACTCTGCTGCGGGTCACTCTTCTACACTGCTGGGAGTCATCCCTCTGCACTGCTGCGTGGGTCATCCTTCTACACTTCTGGGGGTCATCTGTACACTGCTGGGGGGTCATCTATATACTACGGAAAAGGGGTCATCTATACACTACCGGGGGTCACCTGTGCACTGCTGGGAATCATCTACTCACTGCTGGGGGTCATCTACATACTGCTAGGGGTCATCCCTGTGCACTGCTGGGGATCATCTACTCACTGCTGGCGTCATCCCTGCGCACTGCTGGGGGTCATTTATACACTGCTGGGGGTCATTTATACACTGCTGGGGGGTCATCCCTCCGCACTGCTGGGGGTCATCTATATATTGCTGGTGGTCATCTACACACTGCTGGGGGTCATCTTTACACTGCTGGAGTTCATCTACCACAAAGCTGGGGATCATCTATACACTGCTAGGGGTCATCTATACACTGCTGGGGGGGGGTCATCCCTTTGCACTGCTGGATTTCATCTGTCTGAACCACTGGGTGTCATTGGTCTCTTTTCCTGGGGGTCATTTGTGTGCTGTGCTGGGGGGGGGGGG
>NW_017307090.1:210066-235701 GCF_000935625.1 Nanorana parkeri
CTGGGGGGGGGGTCCTCCCTCTACACTGCTGGGGGTCTTTGTCTGCACTGCTGGGTGTCATCTGTCTGTTCTACTGTGTGTCATTCCTCTGCATTGCTAAAATTAATTTGTCTGGACCGCTGGGTGTCCCTTTAACACGCCACTGCTGTTGCATGAGCTTTGCAGTACATAGCTCACATTACTGCACACTATGCAATCTTCAGTATTTGCATGAACATGAAGTGTGGAGTCACTTTTACAGTAAGGGAAATGCAAAGCAAAAATATCAACACTAAAGCCCCTAAGCTCTTTTTTTTTTGTTAGTGATAGAAATCTGTTCCTAAAATGTACAGCACCATCATGTTGTCCTTTTCTCTTCCATACATAGGGAGATTGTTCTACACAACTACCCCAAAACCGATGTTTGGGACAGGTTTCCCCCGTGTAGGTTGGGGCTTATCTCCCATTCCTTTGACACGTATCAGATGTTGGGGCTCTTCTGTATAGCCGAGGCTCCCCACCCTGGATTCTGATCAGATGTATAAGGACTGTTGTATGGGGGTCTTTGAGGATATCACACATTTTTATATTGTTATGTCATCATTGTGAGTATTTTGGGTCCTAGTACAATGTCTAATTGTTTCCTTGAAGAAAGTGCACTTTAGCACAGTAGTGAAATTAGCTATGTAGTAGAGCCCCTTTTTTTGCAAAATAGTAAAAAATGTATCTAAATGGGAACCTTTTACAATTGCTGTAAAAACAATTAGTGGAGATTAGAGAGATGGGGAAAGGGGTAGCTTAATGGTTTTGCTATGGGGCCCTACCACACATAGCTAAAGGCCTGAATGTGAGGAATAATGTGCACTTTTAATATAGGAAGCACTCATTATTGCCTGCTAGGCATACACCTTAATGACCTGAGTCTTATATCAGGGTGGGAACAGATCATTGACAAGCACAATGCAATTTGAAGGCAATTTAGAACAGCTATTGATTATTAATACAAACAAATATGATTGAAAGACTTTAATTAACAAGTTTTATCAACAAACTATAATCACTTTAATGGACTGAACCATTTATTAGAGTTGAAAGGTTATTAATTGTGATCAAATAGAAATCTATCAAAAACAGGAACCCCATCAAGTGGTCTGATAGGACGTGATTGGATTTTCCACCACATTTGATCAGGGTGTCTTCAATTCTATTGATCCAAAATAGTGTATTCAGAGGTGAAGCTAGACATCCTGTCACCCGGGGTAATGACTCAGAGTTGCTCCCCCCTGGGAGAAGCTCTCCATCCATACACCCCCACCCCACACTTCTGGGCTATCTTCTTTTGTCACGGCGGTGCCCCTCCTGATCAACCACAGAGGTAAGGCTTCAAATCTCCAGTGCTGCTTTGTTCAATCAATAGCCACTTCTGGGATCCCTTCTATTTTCCCAGCAGTGCCCCTTCTAATCTGTCATATAGGAGAGACTTGAATGAAGTGATTTCAAGCCTCACCTCCATGGTGGATCAGGAGGGGTAATAAAGAATGCTAAACACAGTAGTAAAGAACACATAGTGCGGTAGTAAAGAATGCAGTGCGTGGTTAGGAAAAAAGGCAGAGCGCGGTGCTATAGAACGCAATGCACTGTAGTAAGGAACGCGGCAGTAAAGATGCAGCACATGGTAGTCAAGAACGGAGTGCACGGTATTAAAGAACACAGAGCATTGTAGTAAAGAACGCACAGTTTGGTAGTAAAGAACGCAGCGCACTGTAGTAAAGAAAGCAGAGCGTGGTACTAAAGAACGCAAAGCATCGTACTAAAGAATGCAGAGCGTAGTACTAAGGAATGCAGAGCATGGTACTAAGGAATGCAGAGCATGGTATAAAGAACGCAGAGCTTGGTAATAAAGAACATAGAGCACGGTAATAAAGAATGCAGAGCATGGTACTAAAGAACGCAGACCTTGGTAATAAAGAATGCAGAGCATGGTAATAAAGAACGCAGAGCACGGTAATAAAGAACGCAGAGCACGGTGGAAAAAGAATGCAAAGCACGGTACTAAAGAACGCAGAGCACAGTCTGATGTCATCAGGGGTTCCAGTCGTCAGATTTGGCGTCCGTCCGGGCCGAGTCGCTGCCTGCAGTGTCCTCTCAGCGGGATGGCACCTCACCCGCAGCCTCAGAGGATCGTCTTCCAGGCAGGAACAAACAGCGATTTACTCTGTGTAGCAGATGTCACTTCAGGACTGCACCTGTGACAAGTGAGCGCAGTCTCTCCACACGCTGGCTGCACAACACTAGAAACAGCAGTCTGCCTTCCCTGTGTCCTCACACCAGACTCACTAGCAACCTTTGGCCTCAAGAGTTCACTTCCCCTCCCTCCTGTAGCACTTTGGGAAGTGTAGTTCAGGTACACACAGCCAGATAGAATTCCTCCTCAGCTGTGTACACAATCCCCACAAAACTGTGCTCTCTGGCTCCACCTGCAGCTGCAACATCTTTTCTCTTAAAGGAGCTGATACCACAACAGGGCTGCATGTAGTGCTGGGATTTGTAGTCCTCTATAAATGATGGTATTCTGCAATGGTGTATAATGTATTGCTTAGATTTGTAGTCCTCTATAGCTGGTGGTATTCTGCATTGTAGTATAATGTATTGGTGAGATTTGTAGTCCTCTATAGTGGCACAACTACCAGGGTCACAGCAGTTGCAGTTGTGACGGGGCCCTAGCATTTCGCCACTTGGGGGTCCCTGCTAACCGCGGGCATTGCAGGTTACCGAACCCCCTTCTATCAGTCTGTGGCCCCCCATCTTCCTGATTGCATAGATCATGTGTATCACGATCGAACTATGGTTTGTGGGCAAAGACCTCCATTGGTCTTTGCCCACAAACACTCAACAGCTACCTACACATATAAAGAATACAGTGAAGTTAATTTGAATAAATTGCTGATAAGATATTGGTTAACAACTACTAAAAAACACTTGATGAAAAGGAATTACCGTTACCGGGGACGTCACTGGTTGCCAGAAGCGTGACAGGACCCGGCCAGATCGTCCCAGGTTGGTAAGAGCTGAGCGGGGAGATGTCTTTGGCCCTTACACATCTCCTTGTCTGGATCTTAGCAACCTGGGACACTCTGGCTGGAAAGGGAGCGGCATTGAGTGGCAGAATGGCCACTATACAACAAACATGCTGCTCTGCCTGCCACCCCTCCCACGTGACCCAAGGCGATGCCGCTTGAGGCAACAGTCTCAGGCTGCCTCATTTAAGTGACAGCCCTACTAGGGGAGCTTCCTCATTGCCTTCGCAACTTTAGTGGTCCTGCATTGTATGTGAGGACGGCGAGGGCCAACCCACACACCGTGGGTTCCAGAGAGCTGAGAAGAGTGCCTGCTACAAAGGGAGCGAGGAATAAGTTATTTCACTTTATTAATTACTTATTATGTATTCCCTAATTCAACACGACACGGGGATTGGAGTTCAACTTTAAATATACAGTTTAAAGCTTTTTTTAAATCTGTTTGATAAGTTAAAAAAATACCCTTTGAATTTGCCAGAAATTCAGTGGCAGGACGCCACTGAATTTCTGGCAAATTCAAAGGATATTCTGTTTGAAAAAATGTTACAGAGTGCACAGGACGTGCACTCTGTAACATTTTTTCAAACAGAGATTATCTCTGTAAACTACAGAAACACTATTCCATATTATGGAGATGAAAATGGGAGGTTTTCTGTAGTCACAACACACATTGTCTCCAAGGATGACATTGCTACTCCTCCATAGATACAGAACAGTGAGTAAGTGTTGTCACCCCTGGACAGGAAATGTGTTACTGTCAGGATCACCAAGTGAAAATACATGTTCTTGGGTTCAGATCAGATACACTTTTACACAAACAGCTTAAATAAATATTATAAGGCTGGTAAAGTCAGAAAATCCCACCATCACCTCTGGACAGATGACCTTAAACAATTCACCATGATCTATTACATGAGGTCTGCATTTGATATTTTATGATGCATAACATGAGATGATGACCAACCAATGTAAACATATGATTTATGTCTGCTACTTTGTAAGATTATTCTTACTACTTGAACTACATATACATAGCCAAGATAATCTGTGATGTACAATATACAAACACTGATGTTGCAATGGGTCTTTTTATGGTATAAACAAAGAACATTTGTGAATGTCAAAGAACCCCATTTAATGTAAAAGAAATGTAAATGGTTTATCCATGTGTTATTGGTGAGTATTAGCATACCACAAATATCCCCATCTTTTTCCATATTTCTGGTTTTTATAGTATCTTTAAGGGGATATACTGTAGGTATGTAAAAAGTGAATAATTTGCTCTGACTTCATATTACTTTCTATCAAACTTTTCTTAAAGGAGAACTATGAGGTGAGTGCTTTTCACTCACCTCATAGTTCTAGCCGACCTGTGACAATGAGACTGTCACAGGTCGGCTTAGTAGATCGGGAGGTGAGCGAACACATACCGGCGTACGCTCACTTCTCGATCTTGTCACGGCTCTCTGCCGTGACAGGGGAGGGGCTGGATTGCCCGCTCCGACCAGCCAGCGCTGACTGGCGGAACAGACGGGGGAGGGGTGGGTACAGCTGGCTCTGCCTCTAGATATGCAGAGCCAGCTGTCACTCACGCAGCTGGGCGAATCCAGACATAATTGTCGGGATCCGCTTCAGCGTCTCAGTAATGGGGTGCCGATCGGTCCCGTCGAATGTCGGAGTGAGAGCAATAAGTCTAGGGCCATCAATCACTGATAACACTAAACTGATGAGCGGTAAAAGCTTTTAAAGCGTCGCCCATGGCCAATTTTGGGTATCGTAGTTTTTTGCGATTTCGCGGGTGCGCGCAATTTTAAAGCTTGACATGTTTGGTGTCTATTTACACGATCTTTTATATTTTACCAAAAAACTGGGTAATAATAAATGTTTCCTAACATAATGTAAAAAAAACCTTTTTTTTTCCCAACATTTTCTGTAATTTTTCCTAAATATAGTAAAAAATAAAAACCCCAGTGGTGTTTAAATACCACCAAAAGAAAGCCCTATCTGTCCCCAAAAAAATGGGATAAAATGAATTTCAGTACAGCGTTGCATGACGGAATAAACGTCAGTCAAAGTACCGCAGCGCTGAATACTGAAAAATGGCCTGGCCAGGAAGGAGGTCTAAACACCTGGTCTTGAAGTGGTTAATACATTTTAATTTGATGTATCAGTATGGACTTCTTAGGTACATCCCAGGAAGGTTTCATGACAGGAATGATGTGTGCTCCACCCTATGCTAACCAGTACCCAGGGGGTGGAAGCAGGCAATTTTTAGTGATGGAGACTTGTCTATGTACCTGTGCCATGTATAGCACAACATGGATAAAGGTATATAGATGATATTTCCTATTTGAACAACTACAGAACAACTTCATTTATTATAACTTTTGTCCTTGACAGGAAGAGAAATACTATAGGTACCCCAATAAAAAAAAAAAAAGAAATTGCAACAAACAACATATCAATGCTTCCAGTGCTCACCCTATTTTTCTTAATAAAATGAGTTCCCCATAACCAATATTTGAGGATTAGGTGGAGTAGTTCTGAAAATACAGAATTTAAACTGGAAGACGAAGGGCTTTATACAACATTAAGGCATAGAGCAGTGATGGCTAACCTTTTTATACCCGAGTGCCCAAACTGCGACGCAAAATCAATTTATTTACCTCAAAGTGTCAGCGCTGAAAATAAGTTTAGTATTGTATTGCAGTTCGGGCACTTGGGTTTAAGAAACATTCAACATCACTTGCTTATTACTTACTTATTAAAACACACACATTACACACACACGCACAGAACTACTAATAAAAATGAAGAATTAAAACATTACCCCCTCTCCTGCTTACCTGTTTTGCAGGGCGGTGGGCTGCATCCCTGGGGTCTCTCATCTCTGCATCTCTCATGGGGGGGGCTGTGCGGCTCCCAGGGGGGGCCTTCGAGGCTCCCGGGGGGAGGGGAAAGGCTGTGCGGCTCTCTCAGGGGATCCGAACGTTCCGGATCGCCTTCGTAGCGAGCCGTGTCACAATTAGGCAGCGCTGACTCTAAACAGGCAGATTAGACGGCCGGTTGCGGGGGCCTCCCGGGGTCCTAGCGAGGAGAAAGTGGCCATCTAATCTTCCCGTTTAGAGGCCGCCGCCTGATTGTGATTGGCCCGGATTGCGTACTGAGGCGATCCGGGTAGGCTGGATCTATTTCCATTGGTGGTCCCTGAACCTTGGCTCGCGTGCCAGCAGAGAGGGCCCCGCGTGCCCTTCCTGGCACGCGTGCCATAGGTTAGCCACCACTGGCATAGAGGTTACAGTAAGGACAAATCTAGAAGGGCCTACAGAATAATAAAGAAATCTGGAGATGAACTGATTTATCGACAGCAAAAAGATCAGCTAGGCATGACTAACTCACCTATTAGACTGATTACCGCATGCAGTCATCAAAACGCAAACATTAGACAGAATAATTGAAAACATTGGTACTACCGTCTGAAAAAAAGACAATATTTTAGAACCGTTCTTAAATACATTTCCTGATATTTAATTTAAGAGATAGATGTTTGGACTTTTTTATACAGAGTCAATAATAAAGAGAGAAAAACAATGATCCTTCTTCAGTTGCGAGAAACTTTTAGATGTGATAATATGGTACATGTGACCAATGTAAATTTATTGATAAATCTAGGCAAATTAGAAAACAGGAATCTTTGTATCCCATAATATTTTGTATATTGCTCCACTACAGGGGTTGTTTATTTACTATGTAAGTAAACCAAAAATAGAATGATGTAAAAAATATATATGATTTGTCATATTAAAGATGGAAATTTACATTCAACAATGACATGTAATTTTGCTGATCATCACGGGTATGACCCTTTCAAAGTTGAATTGCATAAATAATTTACCTTAATTTGAAGTCTATTCTTGCCGTATGTATTGTAGATGCTTGTAATCAGAGCTAAAAACAGGGCTGGAACTTGACATCAGCAACACATTTCCTGTTACTGAAACCAGTCATCCCAGCAGGCTACCTGCCCAGACAGCATTAGAAGTAGATGATCGTGTGTGCTAATACCTAGAACAAGGGTCTGATTATTAGGGTGGTCGTGTGTGTACACATGTTTGCATGAGCATGCTAATTTGCGCACGCACGCTAATTCACATGAGCATGCTAATGCATGAGAGCAGGATACTGCAGGAGGGCAGGGCACATCGATGTATGTGCGCACAGGAGCATGGGTATACATGCACAATTACAATTTTGGCACCAAATTACCAATTTAAGGAACAGTGCTGAATGAGGAAGTTGCTGGATGTTCTTCAGCTGTTACCTTGCGACATGAATATTGAACCAGATCCTGATCTGCTCCTCAGTTGATTTCCCGGCCTGTTCTTGAACTTGTCTCTGCTTGGCCTCCCTAGTTCCTGACTGCAGCTTATCTCTGCAGACCTTTTGATGTGACCTTGGCAAGTTCCTGACTACAGCTCATCTCTGCAGACCTTTTGATGTGACCTTGGCTAGTTCCTGACTACAGCTCATCTCTGCAGACCTTTTGATGTGACCTTGGCTAGTTCCTGACTACAGCTCATCTCTGCAAACCTTTTGGTGTGACTTTGACTAGTTCCTGACTATGGCTCATCTCTGCTGACCTTTTGGTGTGACCTTGGCTACTTCCTGACTACAGCACATCTCTGTTGACCTGGCCTGCTGCAAGGTCTACATGTACATAAAAAGTGTCCTTTAGGCCCCTAACTACTAAATAGTTTAGTGCGTATAGTCTGGACTAATGAAAGACCCTGCAAGTACAGAAATATAACTGTTTATCTACCAGATATGCACCCAGCTTCTAATTTCCTGTTGTGGAATGACAGTTCATGGCTTTTTCTGAACTCAAAAAGCAAGAAATTATGTGGAGCCCTTCCTATCTGTCTTTTGTTAAACTTCTGAATTCCTGCCACTCTCCTCATCTGCATATCGTAAGAAGTAATTGCTCTGTAGTCCATGAGAAGAACTGTCAGGGCACCTTGAGATAATACAGGACATGTGCGCAGGACACGGGGCAGCTCTCAATTCATGACCTGATCAACAGGTACTGTATTCTCTGCACTTTTTGAAGAGATGTAACAAAATACCTTCAATTGGATATTTACTGGACAAAAAGGTAGCAAATAGTAGAAGTTCATTGCTGATGGGAGGATAACTTCATCATAGACTTGATTAATGTCTACTTTCAAGCCGCTGGCAGCTCAGAATCAACAAAAGACGGCATTTATAACACTTTCACCATCCTTACTATAATCACATGAAACATCCCAGTGTCTACAGATTTATTAATTGTACTATTCTTGGAAGTTATTTGAAGTTTTACATATCATGGATGGCTGAATGGGAAATATTTAATCACATTAAATACATAAATAAAAACTGTAGCCGTCATATATATATCATTTATTTAACAAAACTGATGATTTTTTTAAAGGATAGGTTAGGGAAGTAAGCTATATCAGTGTAGTCTGTACATCAAAGTCAATTCTGTCTGCATACAAAGTGCAACAAAATCCAGTTTTGACTCTTAGTTATCCAGGCATCCATTCTGCACGGCAGTGATGCAGTGTGATTTACACTTTATTGGTATTTAAAAGAAAACTCCTATATGGTGGCTTTCTAACTATGTTATATGTGTATTTGTTTTTCAGATGCAAGGCTGAAGAATAGAATTGTTTTGATCAAAGAACTCCTGCAGCATTTTAAAAATGTCTTTAGTCTGAGAAACTGTCCCTGTATTCAGCCATGGGTTGATTGTATACGATGATCCTTTGCCTGAAAATGCATCTGACAGTAAAAATTAGACAAGAATTGAAAACAACATGTTTGAAAAACATGAAATTAAAAATTACTCAATTATACTGAAATACAAACATGTTTTTTTTATCTGGAGCAACACGTGACATTTTTTAAGCTTCTTATACGTTTGCTAATATCTGTTAATTTAGGGTCAACTAAAAGGCAGTTCAAAGAGCATGTTAATTCCATTTATCAACAGCAACCAATCAGATTTGACCTATATGAAATTTGATTGGCTATTATAAACGTTGGCACTATTATTATATGCTGCCTATTAACATCTCTCCTGTTCTTTAATTTTTCATTATTTTTTTTTTCAAAATACTCATGATGCCATTTACTTTTAATTAACAAAAGTCCTATATTGCCTCAACATTCCTTTTCTCTTGTCTTCCGAGTTGTGCAGGATGCCAAGCCTAGTGCTTGTTATTTAAGGCTTCAGGCACCAGGATATTAATATTTTTTATTTGCTCTTCTCAGTTTAATAGCCAACAAGCTTTTCAAGGATTAACTCAACCCAGAAAGCTCATACAGCTTCTTTACATATCAAGTGTGTGTGTGTGTGTGTGTGTGTGTGTGTGTGATACATACATACAGGGCTTGAAAAATGTTAGGTTGTCTCACCAGTCAGTCAAAAATTCAGCATGACCGGACTATAGCCTTACAATTTATGTTAACATTTTTTGGGGACAGATAGAGCTTTCTTTTGGAGGTATATAATCACCACTGGGGGGGAGGTTATTTTTTAATATATAATTAAAAAAGTATCGTAAATGTAAAAAAACAACTAAGTTTCCCTACATTATGTTATAAAACATTTATTTTTACCCATATTTTTGGTAAAACATAAAAGACGGGGTCACGTGGGGTAAATAGACACCAAACATGTCAAGCCTTAAAATTGCGTGCGCCCACTGAGAGGAGACCAAAGGGAGATAGTATACTGATCTCCCTTTGATCTCCTGGCCGCATTGGGCACAGCGGATCTCGGGACCGGCAACGGCAATCACAGCTGCTGCTAATACAAGCGATCGAATGTCTCTAGAGACGCCCAATCACTTGAATGTAAAGCTCCCGGCCGGTCCGTGTAATTACAACGGCCGGCCGGGAAGCTGCTCGTCGGCTCTGCCGTCCTCTCGTCACAGACGAGCGAACGAGTGGATTTTTCAAGCCCTGTACATATATATACATATATATGTATATATCTTATAAGTATAAAGATGCCCTAATTTTTGTAGTATTAAACATACAAAACTTCCATTAAACCCCAACTGGACTGTCAACTGAAATAAGTGAAATACATGTCAGGTGCATAAAAAAACAAAAGGTGTGCACAGTCTCGGTTTGTTTTCTTCAGAAAGCAGTTGCAGACTTCTACAGAGTAGAAAAGCCTGTCCTCTGCCAGCAGGCTGTATAGAAACATCCTGCAGATGTCTGACACACAGCCTGCTTAGTCCGAGCTGGGGCTATCCAATCAGTAAAGCTCATGCTACCTGCTGATCGGAGAGCTCTAGTTCTTAAAGGGGTTCTAAACCCTCCGTTTTTTTTTGCTTATATCTACTGCTAGCAAGCAGTGATTAGGCAAGAAGTGTTAAAAAAAAACAAAAAACGTTTAAAATCATTTTAAACTTACCTCGTTATCGCCGCTCGCTCCCGCGCCGAGAATGAGGAACTGCTCGTACGGCCGCAAAGGATCTTCCGATTCTCGGCCGGGAGACGAGCAGAGACGCAAGGTAAGTCTATGGACGCGTGCACCCGCCTGCAGACACCGCTGTAACGGAGAGACAGAGCAGTCAGCGCTGGATCGGAGTGACGTCACACCGCTGGAGGGACAGATGAAAACATGGGGAAAGAAGAGGAAGATCGGAAAAAGAGACACCATTTAAGGTAAGTACGAACATTTACATGGGGGGAGGGAAAAAAATGTTTGCCTTTAATGTCACTTTAATATTATACTAATATTTAGTGAAAATTAAAAAAGTTTATACATAAATGTTAAAACAATTCTAAAAAATATCTAAATGAACAATAAGATAACGGTGATAATATAAACAAATTAGGGTCAACTATGGGCTAATAAGGGGCAAAATCAGTTATGATATTTCAGATATAGGCCTAGTAATTCAGCAATAACTGTTATAACTTATGATATAGAAGTAAGACACATATTGAGAGTTTTTGTGGGACAAACAGGACTTTCATTTGGCCACATTGTCCTCAAAATGTTATTTAACTTTCTATATATTTTTAGGGCAAAACTAATAAGTACTGAAATGGTCAGAAGCATGACAAGCCACATTACCCCTCCTGGGCCAGCCATGATTGGTACACTTGACAAGTTTGTGTCTAATTAAAGCTCCATTTATGAGGCACACTAGTTTAGGGGTTGTCGGAGAGTATTGTGTATGAATATTCAACTATATTCTTAGATATGAAATTTGACCGTTTGGGAGGAGCAGAGAAGAACATCGCAAAAGCTTAGCCCTCCTGCTACCCCTCCCCAGCCCTACCCTATGGGCCAGCTCCGTGACACCCCGTAGAGGACTGATAAAAAAGATGCTGCAGAGGCAGCTAAGGGGGCTCTTGTTTTAAAATCAACAAGAGGGACTCAAGAAAATCAAGACGCTTGTAACACCAAAGCTCCAAGAAGAGTTCCCCTTTAACCTCAAAAAAGAATCTTTGCACATTGAACTGGACTCTGTCAGAACTTATAAACCCAGGAGTGTTAAGTACTCTCTTTTTATTCCCTTTTATTTCTACTGTTGTATTTCTGTCTGTTTATTAACATCTTTTTCTGTATATTTTTCTTGCAGTGTTTCTGTTATTATAGTTGAATCAAGTTTATTGATAGTAACAAATAATGTGAACAATACGTAAAGTATATAAAACAAAGGTCCATTGAAAGGCAATAAAATGAAAGACCAAGACATTGTGATGGATTACAGTAAACAAGTTGTAGTAAATCAGTGTGCAGTGAATCAATTTGGAATCAAAGAAAAATAATCACACTGTATAACCAATACTGTGAAATACAACTCTCAAAAATAAAGAGGTATGTATATAGGAGGTCAACCAAAAAGAAGTTGTTATTACCATAGTATGGGAACTGACTATTATATATTGTTCGTATAAGGAAAAGACAGAGAGTAAAGAACAAGAGAGTCAAGAGAGGAGAGAGATGGTATGATAGGCTTTGTTTAAGTTTTTGAATTGTCATAGCACTTGCTGAGAATGGTTCGTGTTTCCATTAAAACACGTGGTGGCAGCTGATGTTTGGTGTGTAAAGGGTTAACTGCAGAGTTAACCAACCCTAGTGACGATCGCACTTAGTCTGCTGGCCTGAGTGTTGTCCCGTGAACTGGGAAATCTCTCTACAGGGTGAGGCTGACAGTGGTATCGCCACGTCCTTGTGATGGCTCGATTGTTTCAGAACTGCGTACAGTCACATGTGATTGACGTACAGTGGGTTCAGACTAGGTGCATCCATCACACTGGTGATTTATTTATTTTGATTGGGATTACACAGACAGCACTATTCATTGTCATTACAAGCACCCACCCAAGAACATATCCTCATTGGCCATGTGCTGTATAGAGGGCATCATCTACCTGAGCTATGAAAGATTACCTATAATGATATCAGCCAGTGTAATAGTTGGGGACACATTATATTTAGTGACAAGTAATGTGACAGCCAGTGTTCTAATAAATATTGTGAGGGTGTTAGAGCGGCAGCAGGTGCGTGTGACCCCCTGGATGAGTTCACACCACAGAAATTAGGCACAGTAAACAAGGATTTCTTCTGGTGAAACACACGTGCAGTTTATTTATAACTAGTTACAAGAAAAGTTGAGCAAAACAAACAAAACATGAAAATAAATCCTGGCCACTTACTACATACACAGTATCCCTCACCACCATCTAGGTGCAACCTTGTGCAGCCCCTAGCACCTATCTCCCTATTCAATCAACTGCCACACAGGCTGTGTCTCACCGCACGAGATTTGGTTTCCTTTGTCACCACACAGGTCAGTAGAAAGCTCCCCAGTCTACTCAGGCATGAAACTGGTTCTGGGGTAGAGCCAATTTCTGAGCAGTCCGGGAGTTCTTATAGGGGCCCTAATGAGCCACCTTACTTCAGCTGGGCTCCTTACCTCTACCATTCCAGCCTACCAGCACTCCCTCTAGTGAAAAAAATCTGCATACGACCTGAACCTGGGACACACATATATGCCATCCTGGATACTCCAAGGCGATTTCACCTGCCTGCTGACACAATATAATGACATCAGCCAGTGTAATAGTTGGGGACACATTATATTCAGTGACAACCAGTGTTATAATAAATATAATGACATCAGACAGTGTAATATTTGGTGCCAGATTATATACAGTGACATATGTTGTGACAGTTGGTGGGATATTAAATATAAAGACATCATTCAATGTAATAGTTGGTGATGGATTATATACAGTGACATTAGTCAAAGATTATATGCAATGCTATCAGTTGGTTTGATGGTCAGTGTGAAATGTTGTACCATGTTATTGTTCAATCTCCGTGTAGACTGAAGCTAACCAGCATGAAAAAAAATTGTTCTCAGAATGTTTGTTTGATTTTCTAATAGCTAATGGGCTCCAATTTTATTTTTTATGCACTCTATAGACAAAAATATATAACATAACTTTAAAAATGTGCTTTTAACCTTGTTAGTTTTGATGTAGATAAAAAGTAGACATTTAATTCTATACTTTGTACTATTTATAACAACACTAATTACGTTGATGGTGCACGGCATAGGAGTTTTTTATGTTGCACAAATAGTAATGGTTAAAAATAGAAAACAATTATCTAATGGGAGGAGGGAAGGAAGGAGTAGGGTTAATGAAGGGCTAATAAAACCTTAAAAAGGAACAGCTTTTATTTTTAAATAGTATATTTTTACTGGTAGGTTTGCTTTTACTGTTCTGACACTGTTTAGAGGTCTGGGCTGTCATTACAGCTGAGATATGTTGGCACGAGTGGCTGAGGGGAAGGGGGGGCAACAGGGGAAAAGGAGTAGGGCGCACCTTGTATGCCCAATGTACTTTATTAAAGGTGTTTGCAGCCAGGCCCGGCGCTACCGCAAGGCAAGGCAAGCGGCTGCCTGAGGGCGCTGCAGGGTGAGGGCGGAAAAATAATTTAATATTAATTTAGCTGGCCAGCGACTGCCAGAGGATCCCGACACGCGCGGCGCCTCTGGCAGTCGCCGGCCAGCTAAATTAGGACCCCACCTGGAGCTCCTCCCACCGGACCAGCGCTGACTCGCCGCTGCTCTCCCGCACCGACGGTAAGTGAAGAAAAAAAAACATGCTGATAGAGAGCAGGCCCAGCGCTACAGGGGTCGGGGGGGAGGGGCGCAAAAATGCAACTTTGCCTATCTAGGCAAAAATCCTAGCACCGGCCCTGTTTGCAGCGTATGCCTTAAGTCCTTAAGTGGTTAATAAGGCCATGACTAGTTTTAACACCAACTATCATAATGGGGCAAGAAAGATAATGTGGACCTTGCAGAAGCTTTACAAGCCTGCATGAACAAATTCCTGACATGCCACAATATACAGCAATAGTATACTTTTTCAAAAAAGCACGACCTTATATCAATGCTATCCTTGAGCTCTAGTCAAGTGAGGCTGAGATTATTTTATTAGTTTATTGGAGGCAGGAGAAAGCTTTTCCTCAGTGTCCTCTCCACCAGTGGTTATACTACAGCATTGTATCTCTGCAGCAAGTCAAAAGGTTACAGGCTTTAGATTTGTGAAAGCCAAGAACTGCATGGATATCAGGATACACATAAGTATGTTAGCTCCAGGCCAGCATCTCAGCCCAGAAAGTCCTGTAGATGCTGTAGATGCTACTGTACATCTAAGGGGGTTGGGGAAGGCAGACTGGATTGCAGTCATGGCCCCTGTATTGTAAAGCTTATGTATTACTACCATTGCTTGTTGCTTGCTGCCTATGTAGTGCCACTATTGCCTGTTACCAGTGTATTGCTACCATTGCCTGTTGCTGTTGCACACGTTTTTGCCACAATTTGCCATTTGGTGCCCACATATTTCATGATTATCATAATTGATATTGTGTTGCCAACTCATTACCACAATTACTCTTGCGTTGCCCACATACTGTCTTTCTGTAATTACCAGTGTGATACCCATGTTGCTATGATTGCCAGTGTGTTGCCCACACATTTGCCATTGTGTTGTTCATTTATTGCCACAATTGCCAATGCATTGCCCATTCATTGCTGTGATTGATTTAATGTTTCCCATTGATTCATCTTTTTCACAATTTACCCAAGTACAGTCATGATTACCAATGGGTTGCCCACATATGACCGCATTGCCTGTGTGTTGCCTGTCATTGTCATAAATGCTCATGTATTAGCATAATTTTGTGTTATAGTGTGATTATGTGACAAAGTCCACACTGTTTGTTTAGGGGGCCATATTCTTACAATTTAAACCGTCTCTCTTTGGGACACATCCCTAACTCACCTCTGTCACCTACATTTTTTATGCTTTACAAGGTAAAAAAAAACAACAATGGGGGGGATTTATCAAAATGAAAGCAGGCAGAATCTGGACCAGTTGCCGTGGTAACCAATCAGCTTTTCTCTGTTATTTTCAAATATTAACTGAACAAATTGAAGAGAGAAGCTGATTGGTTGCCATGAGCAACTGCTCCAGATTCTGTCTGCTCCCAGTTTGATAATATCCCCTCAATTAATATTGAATATCAATGTCATTATGTCCAAGGAAGAAATAGTGGATTTCATGATACTGTCTGATTTATACAGTGTACAATGACAATTTGAAGCCAAATAACACAATAATATTCGGTACATAACCATAGTGGTGTTTTGTAAAATACAAATGTCATTTAGAACAGATCACATACAAAGAAGGTGTAATCATCTCCTATTTCTATAATGCATTTACAGCTGTACAGCTTTAGAAGCACTGTGTTCCTATCAGTAATCTGCTTCTTTACATCGGCTTGAATTATAAAGGCTTTGTTTCCTTGACAACTCAATTATGATGTCATACAATGCAAGTTTGGCTGTCATGTGGTCAAATTTTAAAGTGAAGCTATTGTAAAAATTTTGGCTGAATCCATGCTTTTGCAGTGCATAACTGAACACAAGTCGACGCATGTTATCTCATATGTTAATGTATTAATGCTCATTGCAGTTTAAAAGGACCTGCATCTTTTTTTCAATGCAGTACAAAAGGTCCATGGCACACTTTTAAGCGAGCCCACAAAAAGCCTAGCAACTGTTTCAACTACTCAGGTGATAAACAGAGGTTTTTAGTGCACATAGTTGCAAATACATATGGAAGCCACACTGCCGCATCAAGGCACCTCTGATACGTGTGGTCCCTAACTCTGAACTTTATGAGTTCCCAACTACCAAAGCACCAGATAGCAGGCTCATCTGGTGACAGCCCTATTCTCCTTAACTTGTTTAAATGTGTGCCAGGGACATTTTGTATTGTCTGGTATAATAGCCCCACCCATGTGCATCTTTCCCTTTTTGCTAGTTTCAAGCAGATCAGAAGGGCTGCCATTGTTGCTGGTTTTTTTTTTTTGCAATGCAGTGCACCACAACACAAAGATGGTTCACATCTGTGCCTTGTAGTGCACTAAAACACAGGTCTGTTCTGGTGTGTTGAAAATACCACTGTGCATTACTGACATGCCTAGATGTAAATTCAGACTTAAAACTAAAAAAACTTTTGTAATAGCAGATACCAAACCACAGAACTGTTAGCCCCATATTTGGCACTGGATGCCACTATTAAAATATTGCTTCTATTTTGGGGTGCCGCTATTATCCCTTCCTCTTTTTAACCCATCAACCTGCCTTAATCTTAGGCACTGTTAGGGAAAAATGGCAGCCGCACATGCGCAAACACAAAATCGCGGGAAACATGCCATAGCGCGCATGAGCGTGCAAACGGAAGTGTGTGGGAAGACGCTCAAACGGCTGGCGCACAGGAAGTGATGCTGTTACCTCATGAAGTGACTATATAAGAACGAGCCTACCTTCACCATATTGCTGATGGTCTTGTCAGCTTATGTTCCTTGTTGACTGTGTCTCTGTTGGATTGCCTATGCCCTGTTTGACCCGAATTGCACAGGAAGTGATGCTGTTACCTCATGAAGTGACTATATAAGAACGAGCCTACCTTCACTATATTGCTGATGGTCTTGTCAGCTTATGTTCCCTGTTGCCTGTGTCTCTGTTGGATTGCCTATGCCCTGTTTGACCCGGATTGCATTGGACTACCCTTCTGCTTGCTGCCTGCCCCTGACCTTGGCCTGTTCTCTGGACTTGCTCTTGCCTTCTGATTTTATACTTCGCTGCCCGGCTGGCTCTGAACTTTGGCTTCCTCGACTATGATTCCAGTCTTCAGAGTCTGCTCCTACGCTGCCCGTCCAGTTTGATTCATGGCCTGTTGACCTCTCTTCAAGACGTCTCCAGCATGGTGTCTGCTTCCAATCTGTGGCACTCATGCTCCTCGCTGTCCTGCGGCCTTCTGTTCCAAACTCCAGGGGTTGTAGGACACGAGTCGCAAGAGATGCCTCTGAATCTTCTGGTAGTATCCCGCTTACAATACGCCAAACAGCACAGAGACAAGCCTCAAACCTTCAGGCACAAAGTCGTTTGGAGTGATGAGACCAAAATTGAGCTTTTCGGCCACAACCAAAAACGCTACATTTGGAGAGTCCAACAAGGTCTATGATGAAAAGTTCACCATTCCTACTGTGAAACACGGAGGAGGATCACTGATGTTTTGGGGATGTGTGAGCTACAAAGGCACATGAAAGTTGGTCAGAATTGATGGTACGATGAATGCAGTATGTTATCAAAAGATACTGGAGGACAATTTGCATGCATCAGCCCGGAAGCTGCGCATGGGACGTACTGGGACATTCCAACATGACAAAGATCCTAAACACAAGGCCAAGTCGACCTGTCATTGGCTACAGCAGAATAAAGTGAAGGTTCTGGAGTGGCCATCTCAGTCTCCTGACCTCAATATCATTGAGCCACTCTGGGGAGATCTCAAACGTGCAGTTCATGCAAGACAGCCCAAGAATTTACAGGACCTGGAGGCTTTTTGCCAGGAAGAATGGGCAGCTTTACCATCTGAGAAGATAAAGAGCCTCATCCACACATAGCACAAAATACTTCAAGCTGTCATTGATGTTAAAGGGGCAACACACCGTATTAAGAACTGAGGTATGTAAACTTTTGATCAGGGTCATTTGGGTAGTTTCTGTTGTAATTATGATTGGAAAAGAGTAAACACAGTTGATTGATAATAAATGGCTTCAGCCAAACATTGCCCATGAGTGACAGAAAGGTTTTCGTGTTATCATTCATATTCTCTGAAAAATGGCCAGGAAATCATAAATTCTGCCAGGGTATGTAAACTTATGAGCACAACTGTAAATATTAATTATATATTTAATTTGTACATTATTTAAAAATGAATCACAATTCCCACAACCATGACCACTTGCTGTCTTTTGTGAACTTCAAACCTGGAACCTTGGAACCCTTTGGCCTTGTCTTTTGCCACGTTAGTGTTCTTCTTTACGTTGTGGTTGCGAGATGTCAGCCATCCACCATGTTGTTCTCCTCCCTCTTCTTTTCTTGACCTTGCATAGCTCTTCCCCAGATGAGTTTCTTGCAATGTGGCTAACAAATTTCATTTTCTCTTTAATATTTCTTCCAACGGATGTGGTTTTGCTTCAATTACTCTTTGCAGCCCCTGTTCATTTATTAAAAGATGTATAATAAGTAATGTTTACATAGCATAACGGTCCCTTTACTGCAGGGGTGGACAAATCATTATGGAATTCAGGAGCCAGTCTCTCCAATCCGGGAACCAGCAGGATTTTTTTAGGAGCCAGCTCCATTGACAGCAACAAAAGTAAAACTCAAAAGTTAGGCCTCAGCTGTAATTTTTAAGGAGCATTGGCTACCAGCTCTGTTTTCCCATGTTTCCATGTTTGTTTTAATGGGAAATAATCAGCAGCTACTGGCTATATGTGACACTGATATAACACATGATATTAGGACAACACTTCCTCATTTCCACACTTGTATCCACCTAGATAACGTTTTGACTTAGGGCTGTAGTAAAATTATACAATAAGACCACACTGTTAACTCAATTAGATTAGATTAGATCTGCCACTCTAATACAAAAAGAGAAGCCTGAACAATAGCAGCAATAACCTCCACCGAATGGTACTGCAGCTGCTGGTCACACTTGCACAATGGTTAGAAGGAATTTGAAACCACTGCTTGCAAAACTGTTTCAGTTTATTGAGATTTCACAGTTTTCTTGTCTGAATAAAATAGAACAAAAGGCAAAAATGTCCATCATAGGTAGTGTAAAAAAACAAAAACAATACAAGCAGTTCTATTTTACGAAAAATTAAATATAAGTGAATGTTTAGACAAACAGGCCAAAAAACAAGAATAGCATGGTCTTTGCTTCCTGCTTATAAAAAGGAAAAAACATTACATACAGATGTTGAAAATATACAATATGCTAACAGTCCATCCTCCTACAACTAGCTTGCCCTTTTCATGTAAAGATATGGAAACCATTGTTTTCTACATACATTTATATTAATTTTTTTAATCGGTTAAATATGAAATGCTTGTATGTTAATAACAATGTATGTTAATATTTTGCATTAACATGTTATAAATGCTTTACAGCTTTGTTTGATCATTTGTGTCCCCCGGGCCTTTTTCTCCCTAAAGCCCTCCAACCCCAGAGTGTTTTTTATTTCTCTGTTATTGGCAGTTCTGCATATTATACCTTTTAGGCAGTTGTGTTGTGCTGAGTTTGCAGCACGCTTTGTAACGTGCTTGACGCATATTGTGCTGTGTTGCTTTTTTTTGTTTTGTTTTTTTAATTTCCTGTGAGGTCATATTCTTCTTTTTTCTATTTTTTTAATTGCATTGCACTGACACACGTTGATGTGTGTTGCCTTGCGTTGCACTGTGCTGAAAAAAGTAGAGCATGCGCTCCTTTTTGTTTCAGCCCAGCTAAATGATACACAATGCGTTGGCACTGGTGTGAACTGACCTCATTGAATTTCATTGTTTTTTGACTGCTATGCATTTGGAATGAGGTGAGGAAAGCATCCCAACTCATATGATGTGAATGGACCCTTAATGTTCGTAGTCTACCCTAATGTATTTGCAGGAGCCTCCTGAGTTTATTGTCACTTTAACATTACAATAAATATAAGTTTGTTAAACTCTTTTTTTTTCACATTATCTGTGGAACAGTAGCTTGTGAGCTAAAAAAGGTTGGCGACCTCTGCTCTATAATAGACAACAACTTAGCGGTATTGTATATAACAGAGCTGGGAGGGGATTTTAAATTAAGTTCCACTATATAACGGTTTTGTTTCCAACTTGCCCAGACCAGACATGACCAACCCACGCCCTTTGAGCTATATAGAGTTCCAATTCCCAGCATATCCCACCAAGGTTTTGTAATGTTTTCTTTTTTGCAATCACTACACAATTGACTTGTGGGAAGATTTACAAAACACAAATATCTCTACATGCTTGAATGCTAAAATAATATTTTAATTATCTTTATCTCCCCCCGCTTAAAGGCCCACTATAGGAAAAAATATTGTTTTCCTTTAATGCATTGGGGATTGGGGTTAATGCCTCCAATAATAGTATTGAGTAAATTAATTCCTTTTTTATTTCACATGCGTGACATTTCCTTGGATTTGGACAAACTAATATACTGACAGGGGTGTTGACAGTGGTCAGCTTTAATTCATATTCAGATTTGTTTGTTACTTATGCCCCCTTTATGTTTTTTGGGCCATTGTGGCGCATAAATATGTGTTTTGTTGCACATTAGCATGCATTGTACTAAGGCAGCCCATTAATTATAAATGGGCTGCCCATGCACAGCAATAGCATAGAAATTGGATCACTTAGAAATCCAATGATTTAAAGGGAGTACCTGTTTCATAACGAACCATAGCAATAGCACAACCAAAATCACTTACGTAACACAACCCTAACAGTGGCCATGTAATTATGATTGTTTTTTTTTTGGCTTTTGGCAAAAAAAACATTGGTGTCAATGTGGAGAGCAAAGTTGTGGTGGTTTCGGGTGTTTTTTCGGACTTTAAGTGGCTGTTTTGAGTGGCTGTTTTAAAAGAAAATTTCTTTGTGTTTTGTTTATTTTTATACAACATGAAAAAATAACAACTTTAAAAAAGTAAAGAGTTAGTATACATTTCTTGCTTTTTTTCGTTTCTTTTGGTATATTTTAGTATTATTTCATGTGTTTCATCTCATAACAAAATATATAAAAATGTATGTACTGTTTTATTACATTTTGTTATTACATAGTTGCTATTTGCATTTCGTTGCAGTTTCGTTTCCTGATTTTTTGGGGGCTTTAGGCTGGGTTCACACCATTTTCCAGACCAGATCTGGAACATAGTGCATTGCATTTTTGCCGGAATTTTATCGCAATTTTGCCGCGATTGGAATTTTAAAAAAAAAATCTTTTTTTAGCTTAAAATGGTCTTACAGGTGCGTTTCAGATGTTTTTGATGCTATTTGATGCGTTCCAGTGCATTCCAGACCAAAAATAGGACAAGCAGTATCTTTCTGGTCTGGAACAGACTGCCCTGGTGGGAACAGAGGCCAGAAATAGCATAGGGATACATTGGGATGCATTTTGGGTCCAGGAACAGTCTGGTCTGGAGGTAATCTGGATGTGGTGTGAATGGACCCTTCATTTCACTTGATTAGTACATTTTGTTTATTTGGAGTGCCCATTACAACTTGGAAAATGTGGAGCAGTTACTATTTGGATTCTGTGTTTCCCCCTGTTTGTCTAAAAATCCTCAACTAACAACAAAATACATAATCATTTCACTCAATTTTTGGGTAATTTTTTTTAACATTTAAAAAAATGGGTACAGACTTTTGCTAACTGTTATTATTATTATTCAGGATTTATATAGCACTAACAGTTTGCGCAGTGCTTTACAATGTAAGGAGAACACTACAGTTACAATACAAATCAAGACAAGATAGTAAGGAGGGTCCTGCCCATGAGATATTTTGTCTTTCATGTTTTGCATTTGATGCATATGTTATTTCAGGTTTTTTTATAGACATTTGGAAAAAAAAGAATGAAAATAGTAATCTCAAATGTTCCTCAAGATCTCTGAATAGCAATAAATAATAGGGGATCTACACAAGCAGATGATGCCTATAAATCAACAGCTGTGGCTGTAGTGCATTTACAATGCAGCACTATTGAAGGATCTTCACTTTAAACGTCATCGTCAAAGAAATGTGTAGCTGATGAGAGGAAGTGAAAATGTAATTATTTTGCCAATTGCCTTTATTTGAATAAATTCTGTAGTGCCGGGGAACCTAGAGCTCAGGTGCTGCTTTCAACATCTTTTTCCGGATATCATCCAAAGTTAGACAATGATTACAAAATAGTGACAATGCTTAATTATAACAAGCAGTACAATTAAAATCTATCTGGCTATAACAGATACTGAACTAACGCTGAATTTGTGCATTATGAGATAAAAGTGTCACTGGGCAAGCTTTCCAATATATTGTGTAGAGCTATTAGTGTGATGAGAGTGACTAAACATGGTTAAATGTGCGCTAAATCTTTACCACAATAGACAAGGGAAGGCAGATGTTGTCACATCTGTGCTTAATTGCCTAATTAGCGCAAGAGATTGGTAATCATCAGCGCTTTATTTGGCTGCAGAGTAGGGACGCATGGGTACATTTATTGCAGGAGAATTAGATGTTCAAACATTACTCCACAAGTTTAGTAAAATGAATCCTGGACTGAAAGAAATATGGGGGCAGTTTTTTCTTCTGCAGTCTGGACATGTTGTCAGTTACCAGCCCCGAGCTTAGGTGGAAGACAGGTCAGCATTCATGGGTGTCCCTACAGCCTGACACTAAGTTGACATTTCTGCTCAGACATACTGAAATAAGTACATACAGTACTGTGCAAAAGTTATAGGCAGGTGTGAAAAAAATGCTGTAAAGTAAGAATGCTTTCATAAATATATATTTTTATTATTTACTTTTATCAATTTACAAAATGCAAAGTGAGTGGACAGAAGACTGCCCTTTGGCTTCAAACCTGCATCAATTCCAAAGGTGCCCATACACCTGCCTATTATCGTACGATACTTGTGGGTGATCCCGCGATCGTATGATAATCGGCAGGGGTATGGGCAGCGTGCGACCGCATCTACTGTACGGTCGCACTACTTTCATCTTCCTAGCACACTGGAAAACCCCCCGAAAATCCTGATAGCGTGCTCGGAAAACAAAGGCCGCAAGTGCACACTGCCCACTCAGCATTGCAGCGGAGAGGGCTTGCGATGATCGCAAGTACGATCTGCCTGTCCAAGATGGGCAGGTCGTATGACATTTTAATGACCTTACCAATTATAACAAACAGGTGCTAATGTTCATCAATGTTATATATAGGTTGAAACACAGTCATTAACTAAAAGAGAAACAGCTGTGTAGGAGGCTTAAAACTGGGTGAGGAACAGCCAAACTCTGCTACTAAGGTGAGGTTGTGGAAGACAGTTTCATGTCACAGGTTATACACCATGGCAAGACTAAGCACAGCAACAAGACACAAGGTAGTTATACTGCATCAGCAAGGTCTCTCCCAAGTAAAGATTTCAAAGCAGACTGGGGTTTCAAGATGGGCTGTTCAAGCTCTTTTGAAGAAGCACAAAGAAATAGGCAACATTGAAGACCGTAGACGCAGATGAAAGACACATCATGCTTACTTTTCTTTAACATTGGAAGATGTCCAGCAGTGCCATCAGCACAGAACTGGCGGAAACCAGTGGGACCCGGGTACACCCATCTACTATCCGGAGAAGTCTAGCCAGAAGTCTTCATGGAAGAATTGCAGCCAAAAAGGCACACATCCGTTGTGGAAACAAGGCTAAGCAACTCAACTATGCATGGAACCATAGGAATTGGGGTGCAGAAAAATGGCAGCAAGTGCTCTGGACTGATGAGTCAAAATGTGAAATATTTGGCTGTAACAGAAGGCAGTTTATGCGCCAACGGGCTGGAGCAGACCGGTACAATAATGAGCATCTGCAGGCAACAGTGAAGCATGGTGGAGGTTCCTTGCAAGTCTGGGGCTGCATTCAGGCCCGGATTTCCCACAAGGACTGCATTTCTGCAAATGGAGTTGGAGTTTTGGTTGGTATCAATTGTGTCCTCAATGCTGAGAAATAAAAGCAGATACTTATCCATCATGCCATCAGGGAGGCGTGTGATTGGCCCCAAATGTATTCTGCAGCAGGACAACGACCCCAAACATACAGCCAATGTCATTAAGAACAATCTTCAATGTAAAGAAGAACAAGGAGTCCTGGAAGTGATGGTCTCACCCCCACAGAGCCCTGATCTCAACATCATCGGGTCTTTCTGGGATTCCATGAAGAGACAGAAGGATTTGAGGCAGCTTACATCCACATAAGATCTGTGCTTAGTTCTCCATGATGTTTGGAACAACCTACCTGCCAAGTTCCTTCAAAAACTGTGTCTAAGTATACCTAGAAGCATTGATGCTGTTTTGAAGGCAAATGTTGGTCACACCAAATATTGATTTGATTTGGATTTCTGTTGATTTACTTTCCACTTTGTTAATTAATAAAAATAATCTATTAAAACTTTATTTCTGAAAGCATTCTTACTTTACAGCATTTTTAACACCTGCCTAAAGCTTTTGCACAGTAGTGCATATAAAACAATACACACCTACCTATATCTGTAAAGTAACATCTTAAAACCCAGCTACACTCAAACACGTTTTTCTTTCTCACCCCTCCCACCCACCTCTAACCCATGCTGTTCGGCTTTTGTTCCCCCTCACAAGTTAGATATACTCACTACGTTTCCCCTTTAGGTACTTCACTGCTGTAATTTCCACGTGGGGGGAATCCAGCTATGCAATAGTGCCTGAGACCATGGGATCCTTTGCTCTCCTTCACTGACGTCAGTCCTCTTCTGGATCCTGAGAGGACCCTGGTCAATGGACATCCAATAGAAAGTGTCCACATTATGCAGGCACTGACATGGACACTTAGAGAAGGACCCAAGCTGTGGTGTCACATGGCCACCGCCTAACATAAGTAAAAAAGGGCTATTTAGGGTTTTTTTTTTTAACCTAGCGATTAGATAGTGGGGGAGGGAAGGGAGGGTGGGTGAGGATGACATTTATCCTACAGTTAGGCGTTAGAGGTTTATTTGCTTTAGAGCTTTATTTGTTGTCACTATAGGCAATGTATAGTGGTTTGGTACCTGATGTCATTATTTTCTATAGCTAGTAGCAAAAAAATTTCATGTAGTCAGCTAAACATATAATATTACAAGTAAAGATGTTGTAAGTCAACAAGTGGTATTCTAGGATTCTTGTTAAATGTTATCTTCTTACAGCCTCTTTTGTTAGATTTCCTCTTTATATCCTCATGAAAATGGCCACCTCTGTCCTCTGCAAGCAATCTGTGTAAGTTACAACTGAGCTCTCTCTGAGCACTCTCTTCTCCCATTCATTAGTATTCATAGTGGCAACCCCCCCCCCCCCAGTGCGGACTGTGGGGGACAGC
>NW_017307090.1:235761-248841 GCF_000935625.1 Nanorana parkeri
GTTTAACAGAGAACCCCGCGGGGGGGGGAGGGGGGGCATGTTTACAGCCTGCTTTGCAATCCGACCCCAGAGCCAGACTTAGTTTTCTGTGTAAAAATGTTTACATTTGTAGGATTCAGGCCTAATAAAAAGTTCATTACAAAAATGAAGAAATCCTGCAATGTGAGTCATGAAACTGTACACACATATACCTCATCACTGCACCTCTTCATTACCACAATAAATGCTAATCACTAACGAAGGTGGAAATGGACTTTATGTCTTTCCATTAGGACAGATTACTGTGAAAGGGCTGAGAAAAACCTGGAATCAACTATCTTGCCTGCTGTAACACCACATCTAAAAGGTAAGATGACATAACAAACATATAGAGGCGTTTTCTCAAATTGGATTGCAAAAGTGTAAATACACTTTAAAGTGCAAGTAAAATATCTGGAAAAAAAGGGGCTTTTGGCCATAATGTGCTAGTATTCAGATTTATAATAACAGTAGACAGTCTAAAAACACTGGATACAGTGCCAAACACAAATATACAAAAATAATATAACACAAACAGATAGTGCTGCTATACTGTATATAAGGAACTAATACAAATGTTATGTATTGTAAATGGTACTGAACGGTGGGATAAAACAAAATCTTATCCCCAGTCATTGCTAGGAGGTTTATGTCTAGTTTTCAAGAAAACATACCATATGGTCAAATTAGATTAGGAGGAAGGAAAAGATAGGTAAAGTTTTAAAAGGAAACTTAGTCATCTATTCATACAAAAATGTGCATAGCTATTAGTCAGGTGAAAGTGCATGTACATTTGTTCTGCACAAAGTAACCAGCTGTTGTGAGATCCCTGTAGTAGCAATGGTTACATTTATTTTCTAATTCCCTCCAGCATTCTCTAGAATTGTTACATTGTATTTCTTGCTAGTAACAGATATTTATTTCCTCTGATCCTCAGCGGAATCTAGTGGCCATGATGCGGTATTTACCAAATTCACTACTGCCCATAATACAGTATTTGAAAAACATTTGACCAGAAGAGGAAATAGCCTTAAGAACATTTGATTTTGTCCCATCCTCCAAACGGCTGATTCACGAATGTACAATTTTTACTGGATGAATAGCTATGCAAATGTTTTGATAAATAGACTCCTAAGAGCCTAGGGCTAAAAGAAGGTAGAAACGTAGGGAGGAAGGTAAGAGGCCTAACTTCAGAGTAGGGGTTCCATCTATTCTACTTTAAAACTACAGATCCCAAAGATCAGCCCCTAAATGTAGAGCTTATCCCAAGTACGAGCCCAAATGTAAAGCTTGGCAACATTTTATTTCTATTTGTTGTCTGGTTCTGCAGTAAAGCTCAAGGAAACGGACCCTGGTATAATTTAGAGTACTTTACTTGGCAAAAATGCTGCGTGTACAAACTTAGTTACAGGAAAAGCAAAATAAAACAAAACATACATACAGGCTGCTACAAACAAACAATCATACACATGCACCCACTAAACTATCCCTTCTAGTACATGTAATGGTTTCTAAGAGAAGAAACACCAAAAATACTTAGCTTCCAGCTGCAAATTCCGTAAAGAACAGGACTTCTTGGCAATTAAGCGTTCACAGGAAAATGGCTTCTGGTTGCAGTCTCTATCTCTCTAAGTCCTTTGTTTCAGAGTTCCATGGTGAGTCCTCTCTTGGTCAGAGTGATGTGTGTAGTCCTCAATTGTCGACGTCCTCCTTTGTTGAAGTTCCACTTTGTTGAAGTCCCCCTCTGTTGAAGTCCCCCTCTGTTGAAGTCCCCGTTGAAGTCCTACATTCACTTTCCAGCTACTGGCTTTTATTAAGACAATTTGGCAGGCCACCTGTGGGCGGTGCCCCTCAAGACTTGTATGAGAGTGAAAAACTATGTATTTTAGTTTGCCACCTCTAGGTGGCAGCAGAGCATCAAGTATTGCCATGTGTAGTCTATTGTGCCAAAAATGTCTAAATAAGCCTTGACCAGCCTAGGCGTGCTTGTTTATATAAAGTTGAAAATAGAAATCATCAGCACTCAGCAAATATCGTTGATGTCCATTTATTCGGACCAGTCGTCACAGACAAAACCAATGTTTCGGGGCCGCACAGGGTCACTTAATCAGGGTGACAATGTAACAGTGTAACAGTGCTGGTGATTTCTATTTTCCACTGTTGATTTGCACGGCGCCATCCGTGATTGTCACTGCTAGCGCTGCTGTTACTATTTGGGCCTGGAACGCTGTAAGGAGTGCAGAGGGACTTACCATATTTTACGCTTGTTTATATAAAGTTTCCCCATAACACTGTCCTCATTGTGAGTACACTGGATACGAATAATGGGGAAACAATACAGGGAAGCCATATCATTATCAAAAACCAGTTTGGTCTGTTTAGAAGGCACCCTTCCTTGTGAGAAACCAACTCTCTGTAAACAGCCGAGCAGACCTCATGTCTCCTTTGCAAAATTCCTGTGCGTGCCTGAAAGATCCATTAGCAAAATTATATCAACACGCCATCTTGGTATCTGTGGAAACTTTAACTGTGGAAATGGTCCCTTACATATATATTAGGTTGAGACTTCAGATGAAATTCCAGATAAGAGTAAGGACATTAAAAGACAATTCTATGTCACTTTCAATTTAATAAAAATGTAGAACAGTCCATTCTATAGTAGTAATTTTAATGGAACATGTAGTAATTGTGGACAAGGTATGGTGATGACATTCTGAGATGTTGGATTTTCAACATTTGGCTTTATGGGAAGCCCACAATTAGATTAAATTTGTCCAGTTTGGACACTGATGTTGTTCTGGCTCCATTCCAATAAAAGCCCAACTTCATCCAAAACTTTTTTGCTTTGTATAATGCCCTCTGTGTCTTCCTGTCCTGAACACCTGCACTCTCTCATTTCTTGTCCTGATGTCAATGTCCATTGAGGATATGGACACTAATAAACAATTGAAGACGTTCTGAATTTCACTCTGATCTAAAGCAAGTTATTTTTTCAATATATATTGCACTTACTAATCCAAACTGTTCTTTCTGCTTAATAGTGCTGCACAATGATTGTTTCTCCCTCAGTGGCAGTGTGTGTCCAAAACCATTAGATGATCTATATCTCCCTGAGAACATTGGGCAGCGAGACATCGGCTCCTCATTTATAGCGCTGAGATTAAGTGAAGTGGCACATGGTGCTTTTTTGCACCACTTGGATGGTAAAAAGATATTTGCAGTTCAGTGCTATTTACAGTAAGACAATTTTAGCTTGCAAATCTTAGGACTTTTTTCAGGATTGTTTTCATACTGACACCTTTACATACTGTATGTTTGCAAAGGCCTCTGCAAACGACCCAATGCAAAACCCAAACACTGTCTTTCATATCTTTCAAAAATGCTTAAAAACCCCATTAAACTAGTGGAGGGCCCATGGACTGAGGTACTATGAATCCACCAGTGTCTTTTTTCACCAGCTTGGGTCAGCTGATCTCAATGGTCTAGAGACAAAGCATTTGCAAATTCTCAAATAGAGTGCTTTAGCAGCATTCTGAATTACCATGTCATACAGTAATACAACCAGTCCAGGACTTGTTCATTAAAGGTTTATATTGGAATAAATGTTCACAGTTTTCCAGGAGTGACATTTAGGAAAGTCCCAGTAGATGTTACACCATTCAGCACACTATGCACAAGCACTCAAAGCAGAAAAGATAACCCCCAGTCAATTTTTCCATGGTGACTTTTTCAATCTATCTTGTACGGTTAATGTCATGTTGCCTTCACTCTCCGTAGGACATCAGATAAACATGTGTCTTATCAGACATTACAGACTTTTCTATCTTAATAAAATTGATTTCAGGTTGGTAATGTCCGCTGATTTGCTTAGCTGGCTTTCCACGGCAGGAAGTGCCTATTTCTGTGTGGGCTTGACATGGCTTACGGCTTCCAATCAATTCATGCAGATGATGTATATAAGTGAGTAATCTTTAAACATGGATTACGTGTGTCTAATGCCGACTATAATCATTTCCTTGCTATGTTCTTTGTTCATTGCTTTGTAGTCAGCTTGCTGTTATTTTTGCTGGATTTCGTTGCAGCACTAATACTTAAACATTATTTAGATTTATTCTATATGTCATGTATAGAATATACAAGATGCATTGGAAACAGGCTGAATGTAAACATAGTGAAAGTAAAGCCATTGCTGTAGCTATGTAAAATATCGGTTGGACAATTGCTCTTTATATCATTAGAGCTACTGGACTGTATGCTTAGAAGAAACCAAAGTAATTTATGGCTAAGTGAGTACTGTAGGCTTAATTTATTATTGATGAGGATACAATGCTATATATAGAGCTTTTCTTATGCATTTATATGGTGTACCGTCAGTAATCTATGCTTCTTAAAGGGAAACTCCAATTTTGTTGAGATATAATCCCCTCCAGATAAGCCATTTGCATTGCACAGACTATTAGTAGAATCTCACCTCTATGTGTTCTGAAGAAACTGATGATTGCCTTTAAGCCCAATTGAAGTATTTGTTTTATTACTGTATTGCAGACATGCTGCATAAGCAGTAAATAATGTGCAAGTCTTTTTTTAATTTCCTTTTAATTTACCTGTGTACTTGCAGCCTTTTGGTAAAATTATTCTCTATGGTGGGCTCTGCAGGGTCACCCTCAGGTGGGCTGGTCACACTCCTTACTTGTCCGCCTCTTCTTCCTCCGTCTTCCCTCCTCCGTCGCCGAGCCCGCTCTGTCCTCCGTCGCCGGGCCTGCCCCCTCCTCCGTCACGTCTGATGCTGACCCACGGCCCCGGCTCCCCGCCACGTCCAGCTTCCTCCACCGCCGCCATGTAATGTGAACTCACAGTCATGGAGGGAGCAATAATGCGTGGGTCCTCTGATTTCAGGGCCTCAGGACTGCTGCATCCCCTGTGCCAATACTTTATGAGCTATCAGTAAAATAATATATACAGTAGTTAATACTAGATCTTCTGAACAGCAATTATATCAAAAATGCTTGACTTATCTGTGTTTAAAACTGAATAGGTATCACAATCACAGCAAGAACCTGAATGCACTTAAAGATGTTTATAGGATGGAGCAATTACTGGCAAAAAAAGAAAGTGGCATCAAAGGCACCTCCCTAAGGCCCCGTTCACATTGCGCGATTCGCAAATTGCACGTTTGTCGCGCGATTTGCATTTTGCGCGATATCGCGCAAATGCTTCCATTGAGCAAGCGAGAATCGCGGCAAAATCCGCTCCAAAAAGGGTCCTGCTATAGGTCCCATTTACACTGAGCGACATGAAAATTGCGCGATTTTGAGCGATATTGCGCGACGAGCGATATTGAGCGACTTTTTCCTATTGGGCTGTATGCAATCAGGAGCAATATCGCTCGAAAAAACCATAGCGACCCAGGCGACCCGCACGGCATCAGGGGGGTGTCCTGGCCGTGCCCCCCTGTGCCCGGGCCCCATAGCGGCCGCCTGGGTCGCTATGGCTATTGTTACGCCACTGTGCAGGGGGCATTTTGGAGATCCTGAATGCTGCGTTCTGTGTTAAGCAGTAGTCCTGTATGCTGCCAGCACAGGGAATTTTAACTAAGGCTGGAGCATGCTAGTACATTTAAAGAGGCCCAAACATCATCTACTGTTTATACAACCTGACAGTAAGAAAAATTAAATACTAATTAACATGTTCTTTCTTTAACTGACTGCTATATGGGAGGATCTGACTTCATTATAACCACCTGAGCAGTCTCAGTGTTGTAATAAATATAACGGCATCATCTGCTTTTCTTCAGCAATAAAGAATCTTAGAAAGTGGGTGAGTGAAAATGAAGCTGGAAAAAACAAACATAAAAATTTAAAGTAAAGAAGAGGAGGCGGAATAGGAAAAGAAAAGAGGAGTGAGAATGAGGTAGAGAGAAAGGGTGCTGAGGCTCAATTGAGGTGAGATGATGAGAATGGGGCTAAGTTTTTGGTTTAAGTGACATCAGGTTAGTGGTTAGGTTAGGAGTTCTAGATTGGGTTAATAGTAGGCTCACCTTGGGGCTGCGTTATGGTGGTAAAGTTTAACAGTCTTACTTTAGGTTATAGAGCTTAGGTTTAAGGGATTGTTTTAGGGGATGGTCAAGTGCTATGATTTAGTTTTAGGGGGCAAAATAACTATACATTTCCAAACCCGTTGTCTGTGCCAGAGGCCTTGTGCAGAAAAAGTGCCAGCCTCGTGGCACCGAAAACCAATACATCACAGTAGCAAATATCTTCTTTCAGGATCTGAATGTGTAAATGAGAAAACATTAGATATTGAGATACACCTTTGGGGAGTGGAGGACTGGGAGATAAAAGCCTCTTGTAAGCAGACTATATAAACATACAGTATATTAAATATAGGAGAATACAAAAGACTTTAACTTCCATGTTGAGCGAGGGAATCCTTTGCATGTGTAAAGGAATTCCATAGGTTTTTTTTCATATAATTTGGTTATTTATGTTCAGGACTAAAAATAAATATTTTAATAAAGATTTTTTTCTTTCTTTTTTTTTAAAGTCGGGTAAAGAAATATGTCCTAATAATATTTAATTATTCATTTGCAGCCAGCCAGTGGCATGATAGGGCTCCTTTTCACACGTTTACCTGTCTAGTTTTTGCTGCTCTGTCCAAAAAAAGCCTGTTGTATACATAGTCCCATAGCTCATTCTCAGTATTTCATACCCCTCCTCCTCCCCGGCTACTCGGTTCAGATGGGGCCTTATGAGATTTCAATCAGAGATTAAGAGAGAGACAGAGAGAGAGAGAGAGAGAGAGAGAGAGAGAGACAGTCTGAAGGTAAAACTAAGTAAAAATAAAACGAAACAAACCAGGTTTCAGAATAGTTTGATTGTCTCAGATTAGGTGTTGTGACAAGTAATTTCTGTGGTTTACATAGATGGTTGTCAAGTGTTAATAATTCAACAATGCACACCATTACCACATGTATTGATGTAAAAAAACAGTAGGCAATAACTGACAGTTTTGCACCAGTCTAATAACAATCTAACCTAGTAAACCTTCACATGAATTGATATGAACCCAAGCAGGAGGTATTATCTAAACAGAAAAAATTGCCATATTATTCTATTTTTAAGTAATAACGTTAATGATGTGGCAGTCAGTGTTCAAAGTTTGGAATTTTGTTTAAACCAACCGTAATTGGGAGAAAACAAAAGAGAAGGGCGCCCACCCTAGTGTAGATTCTTATACACTTCTGTCTTGATTCACTTTTGTGAGTATGTTTCTATTGTTACCTCAATATACAATATTAAAAATAATCTACACTAGGGTGGGCGCCCTTCTCTTTTGTTTTCTCCCACAGTATTGCAGCTTCCCAGGCTGAAGTGGGGCAGCACCCCTAGTAATCCTCACCCGCAACTATCCTTCATTTGTTGGTCAACGTTTGGCGCTTCTGATTAATTTTTTATTGGTTGCAACCGTAATTGGGTGTACGTTTAATAAACCGTGATAAAACTAGCTTTATCACGAGTTAACTTTACTCAGCAGATCTCTTTGTTTTTCTCGGCTGCACAGAGGCTGTTTAATAACCTGCGAAAAGAAAACTTATCACACGCAAACAGCTGTGAAAGGCTGAGATAAGTCGTCACGATGATCAGTAGAGAAAGCAATGTGGGGAATGTATTCTGAGCTGCACAATGACATCCTTTGTGATAATCTACAATCCTCCTGACAGGACCGTGTTTCCCCGAAAGTAAGACCTACCCCGAAAATAAGACCTAGCACTATCTCCAGGGATTTCTGTAATATAAGACCTACCCCGAAAATAAGACCTAGTTCGGTGGTAGGTCTTATATTACAGAAATAGCGAGTTTGCCGTCCGTCCGTTTTTTCTTAAAGGGCGGACGGCAAGAGGTTAATGCATTATAAACGGCGGACCATGGTGGCGAAATGGTCTGTTATGTGTGGAGTGCAATGTTTCCTGCATCTGCCTGTAAAACATGCTCCCCAGACATCCTTCAAACTTAATTTGGTGGGCCTGTTTCTGAGGGAGACTGAGCCTTCAACAACAAGCCCTAAGGTCACATGACCTTAATGAACTTTACCTCACACTACACAGATACAGTGAGGGGACTTGAAACTGTCACTCTCATGAGGGAAGGGTGGCATTAAGACAGACTTCACTCCTTTTCCCTCTCAAGGCTGTGACACACTGCAGGCGAAAAAATCGGAGAAAAAGGCGAAAAAATCGCAACCTTCCACTTCGCACCGCAGCTTGTCTACACTGTAGTTTGTCCAGGTACAGCGCGTATTACAAGCGATTGGGCGTCTCTACAGACGTCTGAATGCTTGTATGTAAACAGCCACCATCTTTATCCTGGTCTTTACGATCCTGTTTGTGCTCCTCTCTAACAAGCTTCCAGAAACAGTTGCATTTATTTAGAAATTGTGTAACACTTTGATTTCACACTGATGGCCTCCATTCAACTAATTATGTGACGTTGTAAAGATTTCACAGAGATGAATACTTACAAATGTGGAAAACTACGTTAAGGTTTTTGATGGACTGTCACTTTGCCATTGTGCACACAGCCCACCCTCCCCAGGCAGGTATAATATACTTACCCCATCATGCTACCTCACTGCCTCCTTGCTGCAGCATCTCTGTCTGTCGAAGGTCAGGTGTCAACTGGTGTCGTTACCTAGACAGTGGGGTGACTTAATGGCATTCCCCTATGTGTCCATACTAAGGCCTAATGATTGGCTGCTCAGACTCGAACATTGCCACATTGGAGGGAAGTCACAAACTCGCTATACAGAGAAGCCTAACTCAAGGCTCCTGCAGTGTGGGGAGGCAGCAAAGGAGCGTGGCTGAGTAAGTGTACATGCCCGGGGGTCAAAGATGGGGAGAGGGGTGAATAAGCACTGTCCACAATTTTATAGTTCTCTCTCTGTCAAGAGCTCTATGAGATGAGGCATTGTGATTACAAAAGTATATAAAACAGTTATATCTAAAGTCAGAGGCTACATTAATGTTTAAGGCCCAGCAATCTGTGATAAGCATGTGAGGCCTTGGTGAAAAAAGTCCTAGAATCACTAGCTATAATGAATGTGTCAGCATAGTTTAAAATTCATTCATTCCATTTTGCATACATTATGCTTTCTTTGTTCCTACAGTGGGCCCTTATAAATTATTTGTGGGCCCTGCATGGAGCCTGACCCTGGATGTGCAGCTTATTCCTAAAGGACTGAATAAGTAAATTGATTTGTGACAGAAGTGTATGCAATGCAGAGATCATTAGAAATTGTTCTTTTTACATTCTGGCTCAAGTCAAGAGAGTTAACATATTCTTATTATAATGAGATCCAAATAAAACATGTGGGTGACATTCCTAGGTATTTATAGATGTCCACTGGAACCATCTCAACTTCAACTTGTTCTTGCTGTACGGTAACACTAAATTAGGACATTTCTGGAATTCTGCCCATTTTCCATGAAATACTGGAATGTGAAGAGAACGCTGCTTGTGTTTGGGAAATTGTAACTTAATTTCTAAATGTATTTTCCTGATCTCATGAAACTGTAGAGTTTTTTTACATATTTCATGTTTGATGGTTCCTTCCAAATAACTGTAAAATACACTAAAATGAGAAGAGAAAAAAAAAGTTAAAAGTATTGTGTATTGCCACTTTACAATTTGTTTTAAAGGCGTTTTATTTTCAGTTTTACAAAATATACACAAAATATAAACAATATCCGCAGTAACTACTGTAGGAAACAACCAGAACTAGGGCACGCAGAGCCCGTAACACATCTAATAATACAGAAATAAAGAACAACTACTACCAACACACATACTCACACAACCAGAACACAGCCATACCATCCAACAAACACTCAAGCTCCCCGAAATCCAATCAGCCTTAGGCAATAGACAACAAAGGAAAGAAAGGAATTGTTAGGTTCACAATGTAAAGCAAAAACAGCTACATATGTACTGTGGGAGGGGAAGGCTCCACTGGAATAGACAAACAATAATCCAACCATGGTTGCCAAATTTTGTAAAACCTTTGTGAGCATGCTCTACCTTTGAATATAATTTGAATTTTGTATGTTCAAAGTTCACCTGACAAAGCACCTGTTGCATAGTTGGAGGAAGGTTGCTTTTTCAGCTCAGCAGAGTGGCTTTTCTAGCTTGAAAGAGAATCAGCCTATACACAGTGCAACTATGGTTGTGGGTGACAAAATTGTCCAATTTTCCCAGCAGGGAAACTTCAGGGGTCTTTGGAGTAGGAAAGAGCAAATGGTCATGTAACAAAGTCAGAAGATCAACTTTACCATTTTTAAGTTATTTTGACTTTATCCTCTGAAAATAATTTGTGTTACAGTCTCTCTTTACATTTTTCAAGCTTCTTTTTGGACTTGGTTTATTTTTCCTATAAAGTAAAGAAGCTAAAAAAAATAACCTCCCAAAAAAACAGCAAAACAAAAATGCAACTTTTTACTAATTTTGTGAGCATCTTTTTTATTCCATTACACTATGCATGATCTTATTCCCACATATTGTAATTTACAAAAGTAAAATATGAATAAATAGCCCCACAATGTGGAAGATTTTGCTTTTCTTCTTACATTTTTCACACGTGTTTCAGTGTAGTTTGTTGGTATTAGAGTTTTTTTAGACAAAAGGGGAAAAGAATGTGTAACTAGAATTTTTTGCACTTTGAAAGGAAAACCATGGGGTGAGTGAATTACACTCATCCCCATAGTTAGAGCCGACGTGTGACATTGAAACTTTCACACATCGGCTTTATTGATTGTGAAGTAAGCAAAAACATACCGCCGCTCTCTCACTTCCCGATCATCTCCCTGCAGAGAGCGGTGACTGTATGTTTGTTTTACTTCTTTTGAAGTGCTATTCGGAATCTGTTTTTTTAATGTCTAAAAAACGTTTTGAAAATACACTAGAGATAGGAAAGGGCATAAAATGATTTTTTACTTTTTAATTGTATTGAACTTAACCTTTTCATTATGGTAGCAATTTATTTGACATGTTTTTGTACATCTGCATTTGTGGCTTGAAAATGACTGAAAACCCTCTCAAACATTTTATTTTCTGAAGGCAGAGGCATAAAAAGATGTTAGCTGTTTTTTATGTTGCATGATATTTGCATAACGCACTTATCAAATCAATATTTGCAGTTAAAAAAATTATTAAAATGAATTTTAGTGCATACAAGCACAATAAAGCATAATACTTTAATCCCCAATTTTTTGTACAAAGTAAAAAATAAGGTTGTGTTGAGTAAATAGTTACCAAATACAGTGGTACTTGGTTCACGAACGCTTCTGTTCGCAAACAATTCGGTTCACGCAGAGGAAGTTCGTTAAAATGTTGCTTCCATTCGGGTGAGGAACACAACCGCAGACATCTTCCCTGCTCTAACACATGGTCGTGGCTTCCTCTATTCGAGATTGCGCTCTGATCACAGTTTGATTCGGCTCGCGACCAGAATCGTGGAACTAATTAAGTTTGTGAACCGAGGTACCACTGTATGTCAAGCCCAAAACTGTGTCTGTGAAACGGTGAAAAAATTACAGTACCTGTATAGCCTGCCGATCGCTTGTATGTTGAGGCTGCGAACCCCCTCCTTGAGTGCCGCCGCCCCTCCCTCCTGCACCCTCACCTTCAATCCCGGGTTCCGCTACCCCATCTGCAGCTCTCTGCTTCATCAGCTTCTTTGGGGGTCCCCAGGTGACATTAGGGGTCTTTTAGACCCCCTAATGACTCCATAAAGAGGACCTGTCAGTGTGCCTTTGCTATTATATAGGGGGATTGTTATTTTTTAAGTCCCCTACCTCCACGTTTAGGCATATATAAACACAAATACGCGTCGGGTGCGCCAGCACGTGAAAACGACAATTGCGCTACACATGTTACATATCGCCGCAAACATTGGAGGGAGAGCAATCATTTTAGGGCCATCAATCACTGATGACACTAAACTGATGAGTGGTAAAAGCTTTTAAAGCATCGCCTATGGCCAATTTTGGGTATTGTAGTTTTTTGAGGTGTTGCGGGCATGACCAATTTTAAGGCTTGACATGCTTGGTGTCTTTTTACCCGTGTGACCCCGTCTTTTATATTTTACCAAAAAATTGGGTAATAATAAATGTTTTATAATTTAATACAGGGGGAAACAGTTTTTTTTTTACATTTTCTGTAATATTTCCTTACTATAGTAAAAAAATAAAAACCCCAGTGGTGATTAAATACCCCCAAAAGAAAGCTCTATCTCTCCCCAAAAAATGGTATAACATTCATTTCAGTAGAGCATTGCATGATGGAATAAATGTCAGTCAAAGTACTGCAGCGCTGAATACTGAAAAATGGCCTGGACAGGAAGTGGGTTTAAAGCCGCGGACTTCAAGTGGTTAAAAGGGGACTATGGCCAACCCTTTTTTTTTAAGCTTTAGTTCTCTTTTGGTTTACAGGAAGACATTTCTTAATGTACTCCTGTGGCCCAAACTCAGCATATAGGAGGCAGTAACATAGCCACACTGCAGCCAGGAAAGATCATGACAATATTGTTGGGATCCACCCCGCTGCCTGATTGACAGGTGACTCTGCCTCTGTAGAGCCAGACCAGGTGTGCCCGCCCCCCCTGTCTTTTCTTTCAATGAGCACTGATCGCTCCGTGAGCTGAGCGATCAGTGGTTTGTGATCGCTTAGTTCTCGAGCTATAGAGCCAATGTGCACCAGCTGCAGTGTACCACACTGGCTCAAACTATTAGGAAGTGTACATTTTACTCTCCCAATAGTTCTCCTTTAAATGCTGTTACAGGTCATCAATCAATCATTGGCCTTTTAGTCCCTCTTCCCCTCTGCTCCAGCTGATTGAGCACAGACTGTGCTGGATCTTCTATTTACCCACCTTTTCAACTGGGATTTTGACAGCTCTAAACCTAGAAGTGCTCAGAGCTAAGTGCTTCGATGTTCACACTCTACATAGGACATTGGGGAAGGGATCCTCACAATTCTTGTAATGTGGATTGTGGTCCTAGGCTCTGTAGAT
>NW_017307090.1:248878-261391 GCF_000935625.1 Nanorana parkeri
TTAGATGCCTAAAAAAAGATCATATCTCATAACTCCTGTCCCATACATGATAGGATCGTAGAAACGTCAGGGAAAGAATGGTGGCACCAAGGTGAATTGCTGGAAATGGTTATGAGGGTTCCAAGATGATGAATAGAAAGATAACCCAGGTGTTAACATTCAGTCTCCAGCCCCCTTCCATCTGATTGGCTGATCGCAGGGGGTGAAAACTGGTTTTGATCTTCATACTATAATAATGGAGATCTGAAACCGACAAATTGTCACATTCAAGGGGTCCATTCACACATGGGAGTGTGTCCACGTTTTTCTATCCAACCCCGGAAGCAGGATTATTCATAATTTCTGTAAATTTAATCCCGTTTTATTTTCATACTGTTTGCTTGTATGTATGTGTGTCTCACCTTGTAACATCTAATTTGTGTAACCACCTTTTTGTATGCGCTGCCCGTCTAGGGTTAATAAATCTAAAATTAATACGCTGGTTTTTAGCTGCTCTAAAAGAACGCACGAATCTGAAGAGACTGTAGTGTGTCTGTTGCATGTTTATAGTTGATTGTATCATCGGTGCCTTGAAGCTCAGTTGTAAATCATTGCCAAGCAGGGATCTGTGTGTCTGATGTGGGGGGACAATGGAAGAAGTGGGTACGCCAAGGTTCAAGCTCAGATGATAGCTTAGGGGATCTTAGTGGGCATGAGGAAACCACTTAGGCTGCCACACAACCATTAGAGTACACTAGATTGTATGCAAGATTTGCATCTGCCTTTGTGTGTGTCCAGCTAGGTTGAGTAAGCCAGCGGTACTGCTGCTCACTGTGAGAGCAGTGAGAGCAGTGTGTGTGGTCTGCAAAGCCTCTGTGCCAGTCTGCTTGAGGGCAGAGTGTACGGACTAGGAGAGTTCAGGGAAAGGTTCCCCATAAGCCTATAAGTTGTGGGTGGTGTCAGCTTAGATTAGTTTATTTGTGTGTGCGTGTTGTTGCACGGCCTTGCTGTCACACCTGCAGACTGGGAGGCGCTCTGGGGGTTCTCGCGATGATCTGCTGGTGCACTGGAAGATCTCCGAGGACCAGCGAAGGACGGCGATAGCATGTGTGTCGTGCGGCCCTTCGCGTGTACCCATACCCCCTTGGCGCCCTCCTCCGGCCAGCCGTCCGTTACACTGCACATCACTGAAATACTATATAATAACGTAACAATTAAGGACAAAAACAGTAATGAAACAGACAAGAGCTGGTCACGGCCTTTATTAAAATAGTAATATGATATCAATATAAATACTTTAATATCAAATATTATGAACAACAAACATAAGCAGCAAATAACAACCGGATTAGCCACTGTCAAAAGAAAATGACAACTGTACTGACCCAAGGGTGTTATGATGTTTTTTTCCAGTTCTATAAATGTTATTGAGATTTTCGAATAGATATAATAATATTTAAATGCTGATGTCAGCATACATTCACATCTCTGTGATCAAGCCCACGTATTGAATGGAACATTAGAGAAGGGCAGTCTTTGGTTGCAGTGTGGTATGTATGGGCTCAGCAAAGTTGGATGTGATGTGGCGCCATTGGTGTATGTATTTATGCTTTCCTACCGAAATCATAGAGCATGGTTAGTCTCTCTTTGGTCGGCACCTGCAGATCCAGAGGCAGAGGCAGTGGATTGTCACACAGGCTTGGAACGGTGACATCTTTCTACTTGTGTACGTTCAGTTACAGAAAATATATATACTATCATTGCATGAGTTTTCTGCAAAAGAGGCTATAAGAACAAGATGAAATGACTCTGTGGTTAGTGATGACAGAAGTAACTCCTCCATAAGCAGAGAGCCTTGCTTGGTCTGTCCAATGGGATGGAAAGGCTTTACAAACATCACCTTGTAGAGTTGCTGCTTCAAACAAGCAACTCATACTATGACTACAGTAAAAATGAATACTATTAAAATGTTGTGTAGAGGCAAAAGCAAGACAAGAAGAATGGGAATCAGTGGCGTAACGATCGCCATAGCGTCCCAGGCGGTCGCTATGGGGCCTGGGCACAGGGAGGCCCGGCCAGGGCCACCTGGGTTGCTATGGCATGTAGGGGTGCTGGCTGTCACAGACACAGCTCAGCAGCGGCCACAGCGCATTTTCCCTCATAGCCGCTGCGGAGCTGTCAGTGACAGCCAGCTGATGCGGCAGATGAGGGCGGTGTTCGAAATGGAGGAGGCGGGGCCCGCCTCCTCTTACATCACTGGCCAGCGACCCAAGAGCAGGTGGGGCCAGTGATGTAAGAGAAGGCGGGGCCCGTCGATAGCAGAGGAGGCGGGGCCCGGAGACAGAACAGGAGTCGGGGCCCGGGGACGGAACAGGAGTCAGGGCCCGGTGACCACAGAGGCGCTGACAGGTAAGAGATCTCAGACCCTGCAGAGCCCACTATAGAGAGTCTATGGTGGGCTCTGCAGGGCCACTCTCCGCTGGGGCTCTGCAAGTGGCATGACTAGCAATTACGGGGCCCCATACAAAATTTTGCCCTGTGATTTCTAGTTACGCTTCTTCGGGAGAATAAGGTAAAATAAAGAATTCAAGATGGGTCAGGCCAAGCAGAAGGACAGAACAACAGGCAAATAAGTCAAACAAAGTTTTGTCAAAGTCTGCTTGGATTATTAGAATGTTGAAGTCACTTTCTCATTCTGTAGTGTCCAGACCAGATGGGCTTGAAATATCATATAAACACACCTACACAGACGTTATCCATGCCTTCATAACCTACTTAGTCACTTCAGAATAAATGTGAGCAGCTTAAAGTATATCTAAATGGAAAACTTTTTTTTAGGTTTGGATAGAGCATGGAAAACCCAGAACCACGGTTAGATTTGTATTGTTCTCCGGGTTCTTGCTAGGGAGATTCACTCTGTTTATTCATCCTCCTGACCATGTCACTGGGACTTAAAGTAATGGAAAATGTACAGTTTTGAGTTGCAACCAGAACAATAATAGCAGGGAAATCTTCTGAGACATTTATTCCAGTGACAACTGTCTAAGGGGAGATCTAACTCACTTTGGAAAGATTTGCTCTCACCCGTGTCTACAGGACAATAAGTGACAGGGCATTATTTTGAATGGGGCATTATTTTGAACAGAAAAAAATAAACTGAAAAAGGTTTTAACTATTTATTGTTACCCCAAAATGGAAAAAAAGTTTTGGTTTTAGATATATTTCAAATTCATATTTATTGAAGTGCAACTTCAAACACAAGTTTTTTTTCTTAGTTTTGGACAGAGTAGGAAGGACACGGACCTCTGCAAAATAGTGAATGAATCTCTCAAATAGGGATACAGACAACAGAAAAAAAGCTGACAAAGGTTCCAACCCCTACCTGCTATAGTACTAAAAAAACAACAACATGTTAGATGTCTGCTTTATCCTGTTGGTCTAATAGGACTTTATTCTTGCTGGTCTGAATGAAGCAGAATGTAGGTGTATTTTGCAGTAAAAAAACAAAGACCACAGTGATCAGAGAATAGGCTATGTGGATATTCAAATGTCAGTGTCAGCAGGTACTCCTAAAACATATACACTTAGTGGACACTTTTAGGTAGACCTACTTGTCAACACAAAAGTTGTGGATCATGCAAAATAAAGCATATGGATATATAGCGCCTCCTGGCTCCCAAAGGCATGTGAAGGACCCCAGAGGCAGGGTGGGCCAACATTTCACCTCAGGGGTTTGTCCTTGGCTGGTTGTGGGGTGCAAATGTACGTTGGGTGCCAGTCCCTTTAAAGGAGAACTATGGGGTCAGTGTTTTTCCCCATAGTTCTCCTTAGGGTAACGGGAGGACACAAACTAGCGTCCTCCCGTTGCCCTAAGCTCAGTATACAGCGAGCTACAGACATGGACGTCGGGATCCGCCCAGCTGCGTGAGTGACAGCTGGCTCTGCCTATCTAGAGGCAGAGCCAGCTGTACCCGCCCCCTGCCCCGTCCGTTCTGCCAGTCAGCGCTGGCAGATCGGAGAGGGGAATCCAGCCCCTCCCCCTGTCACGGCAGAGAGCCGTGACAGGATCGAGAGGTGAGCGAGCCCGGTATGTGTTCGCTCACCTCCCGATCTACTGAGCCGACCTGTGACACTCTCATTGTCACAGGTCGGCTAGAACTATGAGGTGAGTGGAAATCACTCACCTTATAGTTCTCCTTTAAGGTGTTTTAAAGATTATATTCTGCATTGTTGATTACTAGGAGAGAGGGTAAGGGCTACAGAGACCCAGAACATAGTACAGGCTCCAGATCCACTTCCCAGCTATACAGTGTAAAGAGCCTTAAAGCCAGAACCGCAATCACGGCTAGTGATGGGCCAAACACACCTGAGTTTCGTTCGAGTTCGAAATTTAGAACATGGAAAAAGTTTGAACTCGAACTGCGAACTCAATGAAAGTCTATGGGACCAGAACTCTGAAAATCAAATGTCCCCATTTTGAAGCCTTATATGCAGGTTATTGGCCATAAAAAAGGGTATGGGGATTCGGGTACTGCCCTGGGGGACATGTATCAAGGTACCCCTTCCCTGAACAAACAAACTGCCAATGTTCGAGTCGAACTGTTGGTCGACTCGAACATCGGGACCAAGCAGAGCATTACTTTCTCATGTCTAAGTCCTTTTGATAACTGGTAGGGTAATAATCAAGAAGCAGCAAAAGGTGGAAGAACATAGATCATATAACTAAATGAAGTAGACGCAGGGAGATCCTTGCACGGCAGATCTTCAGGTTGGGCTTCCTCTCCAGCAGGCCTTCAATTGAATAATGAGCAGCACAGTTGTCATATCATTAAATATCACTCCAAAAGTATTAAGACATAAGACTAGCAATCAGAGGCAGCAGTCCCCGAAATAATCTCACACTGCAGATATATAGCTATGAAGCTACAAAACAGGAGTGCCTAGGCATGCTCACGTGCCCATAAGAGTATTGTGATTTTGTGAGTATTACTTAGGCACAATTAACATTTCTAGATGTTCACTATAACATCTTCACTTTTTGACTTCAGGTCCACTTAAATTGTTGCTGTTAGACAGTTTTTACTCCTTTTTGACGATACTCCACCCAACTCAGCAAGTTTGCTTTAAGTGCAAAGTTATTTATATTTAGTAGAATCTTCACAGAGAAGTTTGATCGGAACAATAACTCTGCACATCAATCAAGTTTTGCTTCCTGAAAAGTTTTTGCTGTTTGTGACAGGTACCTGGTGGGTATGCACAAATATAGTGTTGGTTTTGCTGCAACATGTAGGAACGCTGAGAAATAGACAGGTAACTGTTTACCAGCAATAACGTATTTAATTGTGTTTATGTTTCTGATACGCTATTAAGTTCAACATAATTAAAGATGTTTTGCTCCTGATTTTCGTTTGTATTAAATGTCCGGTGTATAACATTGACTGATTCCAGTTGCCCTGATATTGTTTTTCCATTGTAGCAATGTCCTGGTGAAACCTTTCAGATCTCCACAGATATTCCAGTTGTACTTGCTGTACTGGATGTGCTTCAGTAATATTTCCATGTTCTCGTAGGCTTCTTTCATGTGTGCTGCATAGCCATCAGGTATTGAAGGGTGAACGTTGCCATTGTGTAACAGAACAGCTTTGAGGCTTAACATTGACGAATCAATAAAGAGACGCCACTCTTGCGGGTCATGGTCACAACACAAAGCAGAGAACAATCCTTCGATGTCAACACAGAAACAGAGACTGTCAACTTGTGCAAAGAATTTGGTTATATCATCTTGGCGGCTTTGAAAAACAGACATTTTCATACCTGGTGACAGCAAACACCATTCCTGCTGTCTCAGCAGTTCGGCTTTTGCTTATGACAGACCCAAATCTCTGACCAGATTGTTTCATTCTGACTGTGTTATGAGATGTGGATCGCCTATGTAGCACGGTTCAAAATCCGGATCAATGTCACTGCCAGTTCCCTGCATTGCAATTTCTTCATCTGGTTCGTCTATGGTCCATTCCTCTGGTGGTTTCGGAATTAGGAGACTGTCATCATGTGGCATGGGTCTCATTGCTGAAGGCAGATTCGGGTATTCAATGGACTTCTGGTTTTTGGCAGAGAAACCAGGCACATTAGCCAAACAGAAGTAACAGTCCATCGCATGGTCTTTCTGTTCTCGCCATATCATTGGGTTAGCAAACGGCATTGTCTTTTGAGTGCCTCTGAGACAAGCTCTCAGACAGACAGCACATGTCGCACAACAAATGTGAAGTGCCCATTCCTCGTCTTGATCACCAATTTTACAGCTGAAGTACAGATGATATGCTTTCTTCACAAAAGCAGTCATTGAGCGTCTCTGATGAACAAACGTATACTCGCCACAATTATAGCAGAATGTATCGCGGCTGTTAAGACATTGACGAGACATATTGACCGACACCAATCGTCCTGTAAAATGTCTATGACATCTAACTTACTTGTTACAGTGCTACTGTGGCAATGCTATATTCTGAAACAATACGTACACACTATAAGGTCTATATTAATCCAATGAGCAGCATCTGTGTATGCAAGCCACTTTTATAGCCTGCTGAGACAGGGTCAAGCTGGCTCCGGCCTGCCCAGGCTGCATACTTCCACAGAACAGCTTCCAACCTGGCCTGCATTCATGCCTGGACATGCGCCATGCCCAGACTGCACAAAACATTGTTCATAGGTCTCTTACGAAAACGAAAATTTTTGGACACAAATATAAGAAAAACATGACAAAACTGAAGATTTCAATGAAACGGTATGTGATGGGCAAATTTGGATGTGATTTGCATTGATCAGCAGCCAAAAATCTGTAAGGAACACCCAACAATGTTCAAGAAGCAAAAACTTTGTTGTGCAGTGTAACCAGCACAGTGTTCTGGGTGAACATTTATATCTTCATGTACTCTATTATGTTCCTTAGTTACCATTCTTTGCAGCACTCATTGTACCTGTCTCATTGCCAGGACTCAGAAAGGAAACATCAGTTCGTTTGTTGCACCTTATGTTGCTTATCATCATAACCAACTGATTTCCTGTGCTTTATCAAGCACAGACCCTGAGCTAAATCAGACTGCAAATATTAATGGCACATGTACAAAAAAAATGTAAGCTACATGACAATAGTATGCTGTCATCTGACTGTGCAGTGTCCCCACAAGAGCATCACATTGTCATCAACAATGACAATAAGGAACCTATTTCCATGATACAACAACAATAGGTATGTGCTTTCTTTTCACAATGAAAGACAACCTTAGATAGATGAGGTTGGATATTCTTGCTCTAAATTGTGGATTGTGATGGTGGATTTAAAGCAGACCTTGTGTGAAAATACAAAGTCCACTTTCCTCGCAGCCCGCCACCCACTAAGTAAAAGACAATAGGTGAAAACTATTTAAAAAATAGAAAGAATATGCTGCTTCCTGACGTCACAGGCTCTCCTCCATGGAAGCCTCTAATCTCAAAAGAAGACTTTCCCGCACTATCTAGGATTGCAGCATTTTGGATCCTCAGCTTGCTTGTCTTGCTACTGGTAAGTTGCCACTGTGATGATAAGATCTGACAACCCCAAACTGTTTGGAGAAAATGGGAAAGTTTTATTTTACACAGTGCCACCCTCATTTTCTACAAAATGTGCAAGTTGGTAACAGATCTCATGCCTATGCTATGCAGCCAGAGAGGTACACATTGAGAAAAGAAAACAGTCCAGTTTAAAACACATTGACACAAAGCATATCAGCTAGAAAGAGTGAGGCAGTATCATAAACATCTCACTAAAACTGAGTAGGATGTTGTAAACCTCAATTAGCAGAAACCTTATGACTACACATAGATCATGAACAAGCCTGCATAGTTGTAGTATGTAGAGGTCTGTAATAGGGCTTGCGGTCCATTCATGTTATGCTGCACATGTTGATGCACATTTTTGGTGTGTTGCTTTGCATGTAATAATCCTTTCTATGTGCCCTCAGCATACATGCACAGGGTGAAAAGTGCATTTTACTTTTTTATCCCAATTCCCTGCAAGGCAATGCATGTATTCTTTACTGTATGCTGTACAGCGCATACACCACGTGTTGTTGCAGCCTGTGATTGTCACAGCACATTGAAAACCAGACAAGCAAAAATCACAAACCGGAACAAGCCAAGATCAGGAGCCGGATCAGGTAGTCGTATAAGCCAGGTCAGGAAGACGGAGATCAGCGTAGTCAGGAACAAGCCAGGAGCAGGAACCAGGAAATCAGCGTTGTGAGGAACAAGCCAAGAGCAGGAACCAGAGGAGAACGTCAGCCAGGATCGGGTCATATACAGAATCAGAATACTCAGAGCAGCAGGAATGCACTAGCTGGTAAGACCACCAAGGGCAAGGTCAGACTGGACTGAGTGGTTTATATAGGGAGTGGGGTGACATCATGACTCAGAGACAGGAAACGCACACCTGGCTCTCTCAGATGATGCTCTCCTGTCTGGCCATAAAAGGGAGCCTGGGAGTAGTAAGCAACGTTACAGAGTCTGCTCAGGCAAAGGAGGAATCACAGGGGGTAGCCAAGCCAGAATGCCGCAAACCAATTAAGTCAGGGAGGAACCCTGACAGTAACAACTACACTGCTTAGGTGTCACACGGGTTGTAGCATGCATTTTATTAATCTACCCCTATTAATATCAGGACTTTTCACTTCTAGCTGTATACTACAGCTATAAGTAAAATTAATTGCCACAAGCAATTGTGCACTTGTTCACAGTAAATAAAAAATGGCCACAATTAAAAAATCTGCAAAAAAACAAACAAAACAACAAAATCACAGGTTTACAGTAAATAAAAAAATATAAATTGTCACAATGACAAAGCTATAATAAACCACTCCACATTTGCAGTAAATAAAAAATGTGAGGAAATAGAAATGGGAAGAATGAAACAGCTGTAATAAATCCCAAAATATGCACATGTTTGTGGTAAATAGGAAAGTCCACAGTCAATTTTATAAATCTAATTTAAATAATTACAAATAAGGAACTTGTGCTTTAGAAATTATGGACATCAGTCAGACTTATCTCAACCAGCGAGCAGATGCAACAGCTTAACAGTCTTTATAAGCAGGTACCCTGTGTCTATGGCTTGACTATGAAATTTGGTAGTGCTGACAACATGCTACTGAGGCATGATGGGTGGATTGCTGTGTTTATGTGCAGGCGCTGACTACTTTACTGAATACGAAGGCCTTGGAAGTGGCCAATGAAGTGTCCCACCCTAGAGGTTCTAAACCTTCCCTATTCTCTCCAAAACGAAAAAAGTTTTGCTGGAAGAGCTCTGAGCAACTAATAAAATCAGCCAGTGAACTGCTGGAGTATCCAGAAAACATGGATACTGTGCTAATGACAAAATTCAGCTTGAAGGCTTGGTCTGCTTCTTGAAGTATATACAGCTTCTTTTCTCTCGGCTTGGTATATAATCAACCAGAATCAAACTAATGAAATGTTGAATCTGACTGGTGGCTGTAGAAAATTCTTATTAATTACATGCTGATACATTCAAATTTCCATGTATGAGAAACATCAAGGAGCCAGCAGTGGGTGTGTTTAGGAACCGCTCTCATGCATTACAAAATGGTTCCCAGTTCACTAGATTATCAATACAGAGGATTGGGTAGGACAGGTGCACTACAGCATTGCTTGGATGGGCGCTCTGGTCAATTTGGTTGTATTCTGTTTATGTATTTCAAGGTTTAATTTATTTTGAGACTGGTAATAGAAATTCAAGTTCTACTTACCTGTTAAAAAAAAAAATGTCAAGTTCTCTTTTGTGCTAGAACACATTTTCCTGCAACAAGATGCAGCCCCAATATCATAGCAGTGATAATGCAAGAATGTTGTTTCCAGTTCACTGCGTGCACATATGATCACTACATGAACTAGAATGTCATTTTCTAAATCGCTTTTTTATTTTATTTAACCTGGTTTACCCAATCTCTACATTTCCATGCTCGATTTTTATCCATACCTATAGACCTATTTTGTCTCTGTAGTGTGCATGGATGCTACTTATTGCAGACTCCCGCATATACAGTATATATATATATATTTGTGGTCAAAGCCCCACTGATACGTACCCAGGAATCGAGATGATGGACCTGCTTACAATGACCTGAGGTGTGCCGTGGTCACTATGCTCAGTATGCAAAATAAGGGGGCAAAAACAAACTATAGGTTCAAATACTGGATCTTTTGACAAGACATTATGAGAGAAGTTTACCAAAAGCCTGAGTCATCTCCACCTGAGGATCGGGTACATATCTGGTATAGCACCCCGAATTCCACTTACTAGCTGTTTAATAATAGGCACCGGAATGCCCTTGCTAGATGCGGCTGAGGCTGCCCCAATTCTAAATGAAGGTCCCGAATATTGATCAGGGTTGAGACCCATGTTGCAGATAAGAATCCGAATATGTCTCAAAATTGGGAGGCTCTAAGGGGACCACCTGACAAGAGGTAACAAGGGACTATCAGGAGAGTGATGCTCAAGGCCTGCAACCAACCGGTCCAACACCCTGACAGGACACCAGGCATTTTGTGTTGTATAAAATTTAACCTCAGAATTCTTACCAGGTAGCAGAGGGCCAAAAATAACAGCATAGCCCCTAGAACCCATGGCGAGGGGAGGAGTCTTGACACTAGAGGGATAAACATTGAGACACCATTCCACTCACCAGGGAACCGGTCCCACATCAACAAATCAGCGGGTGCGCAGGAGTTCAGAAAAACCAGGGAGTCAGCATCAGGCACTGAAGGCAGCGATGCCAGCAATCTGGAAATAAAAGCCCTACCCTGTGGGATGATACACATGGCAAAAGTAAGCATCCCCAGCATCGATTGCAGCTTCCTCCCAGTAGCTGTACCAGACTGACCAAGGCCCCGGTGACCGCGGGCGGAGCAGATGTAATACCCGAGGGCGTGGGCGGAGCTGCATGCGCCGCCAAAGCGGCCTCCTCCTTGGAGCCGGAGACCTGCTGCTCCACAGACTCAATCCCAGCTTGCAGGTCCCGCACCAAAGAATGGAACGAATTCAAGAGCGTATAGACCTGAGCCAGGGAGGTAGCCATGGACAGCAAAGACACCTGATCCGCGCCAATGGTTGCCGTCCCGGTGGAAGTAGAAGAGAACTAACGAAAAAGTTCCGCCTGTCAAGCCGTTGCCGGGAATGGGATCCCCCTGCGCCAGAGCTCGGCCGTCAGTCGCGGAATAGTCCAGAAATGCGGGGAGGAAGCACTGCCATGTCCGGATCCCCTGGCCGGGGACGGCGGGATGGAGACATAGCCCACGATGTCTGGGCTATGACAACACTCATGAAACATAGCTGAGTATCATCACTCAGCCTAACAACTGCCTGCTTACATGATAGGATAAAATTCTGGGTTGACCTGGTTGATAAGTCTTACAAACTACTTCTACGTTCATGTTACATCTGTTGCTTTGTGCAGCAGTTGAAAATACTGTTCCCATAAATATGAAATTAAATCCAACATATATTGGCAGTCCAATGTCTTACTATTTACATTTGTCATAATTATAAAATAAGCTCTGGGTATATAAAATATTCTTTACTTATCCAGCTTTTGTTACATTAAGACAATTAAGTTCAATCTAGCATGCGGTTTAGTTGTTGATGGCTCCCAGTTACTATAGCTACATTCCATAAATGAATGTATAATGGCTGCTGATCTCCTAACTCCATAACCCAGGGGCATATTAAACTCCTGAGGATTGGCTGACAATACAGTATATGTCCATTTGAAGCACAGTGCCAAATTTGTTACCTGACTGTGATGATGCAGCTTGTCAGCCTTTACACTTGTGTGGAGCCGATGTGTGTTAAGCGGCCTGCTTTCTCTGATGCAGAATTAATGTCTGCTGCTCGCGTCATCCTGGCTGATTATATAATAAATCTCGGAGGTTTTACAGAGATGTACTACTTGTCAATCATGCTCTGCTACTTACGTTGACTATTTACGAATAAAGTTACATTTTGTTTGTTTTTGACTAAATTAATAATATCAAGTTCAGAAACATACAGTACAGTAGCTTTCCCTCTTAGATTAAATAACTATTATAGGCAACAAATGGAATAAACCAGCAGAATGCTAATACTGTCCAGCATAGGCTATATCTGTAAATCCATGTAAATCCATTCAGTTTATTTTAATTTGGGAGTGGTATAATCTGCTGCTGCCAGATTCCGGAGAACAACTAATATCTAGCGTGAGTGTGCTGGTTCCCAACGATTGTGCTGCATAACCTCATCTTGCATTATTTTCTATATCACAAATCAGATTCAAAAGTCAGACTCGATTGCAGCTGGTGGCAAAAGGAAACTGATTACTTCGGATACTTTGTTACTGTAAGATTTCTGTACTTGACAAACTATAGTGGGTTGGTATGGGAATAATTTTCATGCATCACAAATAGAATTGGTTTGATTGCAAGATAACCAATAAAAAAGTTTGGGGA
>NW_017307090.1:261447-295660 GCF_000935625.1 Nanorana parkeri
CGTCTGCCTGATCCAGCCAGCCTGGATCGCATACCGAGGCAATCCGGGCTGGCTGGACCAGGTAGAGGTGGCCTTCTAATCAGGCATGTTAGAGGGCCCCCTGCTGGGGCCTCCCGAACAACCCCTTGCTGAGCAGCGGCCGCGCCGATCACAGAGCCGCATCGGATGTGGTGCGCCGGCCGGGTGCCGGTGGCAGCGGAGGTCGAGGGGCGTTTGTGACGGCATCACAGAGGCCCGGGGGGAAATTGCCACCCTGCCCAGTCCGCCCCTGGAAGAGGCCCATAAGTCATACTCCATGACACAACCATCTGTGCATTTACATTTAAAGAATTATAGTAAGACAGTATTTTGTTTACCATGTGTGCCAAACTTTATAAAATGTATTAAGAGTTCCTTTATGTCTATACATATAGTATGGAGAGTGGGATCTCTGCTTGACAAAAGGATGCGAGTTCTTGCGTAATGTGCATTCAGTACCTTGGGGCATTTAGAAACCTCCAAATCATGTGTATAAAATCTCTTTTATGTCTCTGACATTTTGGACAGTTGAGAGAGGCTCTACTTTTAGCTTTCAATATATGTCTGGGGTAGAGCATGTTCTGTGGATCCAGTATAATTAAGTAAGGCCCTGTACACTATTTGGAGATACTGGAGTAGCCTCTGCTATAATTTTAGACCAATGATCATTTGTTAAATTGTCTATGTCCTGGGTCCCTGCATCTTTAGCTATAGACTGTATGTTTCTTTGGAAAAGCAGGATCTCTAAGCAGCTTTGAGTATAAACTAGTGATTATCTGTTGCCACAGGAAATCTGGTAATTTTGGGTGGGCCACTTGTGAAGGTAGTGTGTATCGCGTGGCACAATTTTAAATATCTGTAGAAGAGAAAATTAGGCAGCTCCAGTTCAGATTGTAGAGTAACCAATGTTTTGAATATTGAACAGTCATACAATTGAGTTAGCTTATTACGACCATAGGCCTTCCATTGTGATTGCCCTATAAGGAACCATAAATGGTTGAATGGCACATTGTTTATAGTGTGCTTACAGTGTAACTATACTTTAAGAAGTTCTACTGCACAGAGTTTTTGTTTTTTACGTGTAAGGGACGTGGTCATATTCAACCAAAATGTACAGAGCAAAAGTTTGGTTCAGTCTGCCTTCATTTTACCATGGTTTTCAGTACTTTTTATTTAGCACTTTTCTTCACCCAACCATTGCATGTCTACACTTTAATCTGGAGAAAAGTAAAAAGCTAAAACAAGGCAAAGCACAGCACAATGAAAAGACAGTACCTATAAACTGGCCCCTTCACAAAGAAACTTTGAAAGATATTTTCTTGTTGTTTTCTTAGCTTTTAAATATGTTTTACAAAAGAAAAAAAATGCAAATATTTATAAAAGAAATACAAAAAAGAACTTGCCAATACAGCAACCCATGCCCCAAACCAAACCTACACACTGGTAAACATTTAGTACTATCCCTCACCCAAAGACTACAAAATTAGACCAAAACATGAGACACCACAGAAAACCTTTCCTATAGTCTGAGTCATAGATAGCAGGATAGAGAATCCAGTTCTAAACTTTTCTCACACTTAAGACAACCCCAGCTAGCATATGTCAATTAATGGTTGGGCAATACTTGAATGACAAGTTCAGTTAAGCTTGATAAATCAGGATTGGCTATCTTTACTTAGTAAGGAAATAACTTTACAAGCATACACTAACAATACCCTAAAGAAGTCATGTGTATTGGCTTTATGTCTGTACCTGTGTATGGACTGAGACCTAGCTGTATTTGGTGCCAGGAAAAGAAATCCAGAGAGGTTATTGCATGAAAATATTTCAATGGCGCACAGATAAACGAGAGAGAGAGAACAAAAAATGGAATACTAAATACAATAAACCTGCCGGAAATAGACCTGTTTATAGAAACATCAATTCCTCTTAGAAACCTTGTATTCGTTCCAGGAGGAGAAAAACCTTTCTTGTGTATGACCTCCCTAACCACTATGTGGCTGACGGTATCCTTGATCACCACATTTCAGCTTTGTGATCATGTATTGTGTAGTCACGTGCTGTTTTATTTCTTTATCTTAGGATGTTCTAAGCAAGGGTAATAATTACATTTGCAATATATTGCTTTCATAGTATTTGGTTAGCCGCTTGTGGATTCATGTAATTTTCTTGAGATCAGAGAACTGAACTATATAACAATTTCCTAGTGTTGTGTAATATCTGTGCTACAGACCTACTTATATTGACATTGGTAGCTTGACAATGCAGGGGCACGCCTTCTGGATGGCACATGCCATATAGATGTTATAAGGCACATATTAATGCAAGGATTATTTCAATCATAAACACATTGGCTGAAATTTATCATAGCAATTGCGAGTGTTTGAACTTGCACGGAATATATTTGCACCAGATTTATGTTGCTAGTGAAATGCTGTTCATAAATGAGGTTAAATAGACTCCAGGAAAGAAGACTTGTAACTCCAGGCAAAATGCTTAACTGTCACTTCTTGAAGAAGTGGTCATGGGGACTTTTTAAGTTGTGATTGTTTTGTTAGGTGATGGTCCAGTTTCAGACAGCCGCAGAACAAGTGCAGATGTAAACAGTTGTGAACTTTCGTAAAACAGGCGTAAAACAGGCGCAAAACACGTGCCATTGGAAAAGTAGTGCAAGCTCTGGTCAAAACAGGCGCACATGTTAAAAGACAGATTTGCACATAAAGAAAAATGATCTAAGGGGCTAAATCTGTCACAATTGCTTTGATAAATCCCCCCCATTGTTTTCTATATTATTCAACATAAAACTAAATCCAAAATAACATTCCTTGTAGGCAGAAACAAGTTTAATTTTGACAAAGTGGCCTCACAAATAACCGATAACATGGCTGTTCCCAGCATTGGTGCAAAGGTACATATGAGCATACTGAGACAACAGGACTATGTCCCACATGTCTGTGCAGGCAGGGGCCTCTATGATTTTCTCCCATTTAGGAGACAGGGCATCAAGGTGCAGCTATGGACTTATTCAGTATATAGGTGACTCGGTCACTGAGAACTCAACTTGGGGGGTACGTAAAGCCCAACCTCTGGATTAAAGCCAAAACTTTGGATAAAATAGAAAATAGTTAAGACCCCTGCCAGGTTTTTGTTTTGCTGTCTCTCTCCCATAACTTCCTGTCTTAAAATACACAACAGGAAGAAGGAGATCTCCTCAAAAGTCCCGTCTTAGACTGTTGTCACCAGAACAGGTTTACTCATTAAAAGACTTTCCCTCACCTTCTGTTGCTGTGACAACTCAAAAGCTTTGAATTTACCATCACTTCCTGTCTCATTGACAATGGCCACCAAAACCAATAGTGAAGTTGAATCTCCCAATAGGGACACAGTCAGCAATTAACAAAATGTAAGGTGTTCTAACCATTTACATACACTTTAAAAAGTGATATTAAAGTCAGAAGATTTATAAGCTTTTTCAAAAAGAAGTCTAGGCAGAATAAAACTGGGGCTACTCCCAAACTGCTGGGGTTAGGTGCTCGTTTTCGCCTAGGGTTTAAAATAACAAAGATATACTCACCCAAACCTTGGTCCTGCCTGGCTGCTACACCGGTCCCTGCAGCCTGTTTCACCCTCCTTTCTGGTGGTCTAAGGATCCCTGAGTCATCATGTCTAATACAGGGTATTAGACATGAGGACGCTGAGGTCTGTGAGTATATCTTTGATATTTTAGACTCTAGATGAAAACGAGCACTTAACCCTAGCAGTGCAGGGAGTAGCCCTACTGCAAGTGTTATTTTATTCTGCCCAGAGTTCTTCTTTAAATCACTTACAATGAATGCTGCTCTTTGATGTTTAAAAGTTTTGGTTTTCTGCAGAATCAGCTAGTCCCCTGAGCACTGGCTCTAATATCTTGTTTTAGGGTGGCTCCTCTCCCATGCAGGGTCCTATGGAGTCACCACCCTTGTGTGTGCTAGTAAGCTGTGTGTCTCTCCGCAAACACACAGGCAAGCAGGGCAAACTGATCCTCTGCTCTTTGATCTCTGCTCTTCCTTCCTCCCAGTTAGTACATGGAGAGCTGCTGGAGGTTGTGATGCCCCTTCTGATCTTGTATTGGACATGAAGGTCAGGGCAGAGAGAGTTGGAGCCATTGTTTGGAAACATAATGACTGACAGCGGGTGGGCAAAAATATAACGAAGTACTGTGCTGGGCAATGTATATTTGTTTGATCTGCATTAATTATTGAAATAGTTTTGAAGTTTTAGAGTTTAATGCTATCTCAAGCATCTGCTTTTGCATGAACTAAAATGTTTAATTAACATTCACAACTGCTCTCTTTAACAGGATTCATTCTTTCTTTGACAGTCACTGTATGTTAGAATTTAAATATCTGCCCTTTAAGAGTGTCCTCCGTTCTTCTTTGTCATTGGCTTTAATACACTATCTATTAATTCCTATCTTCTCAGTATCCTCATGGATTTCATCCAGCCATCTTGCTCTGGGCAAGTTGGTTAGTCTTTTTCCAAAAAATCTTTCTCCCAGGATCCTGCCTGCTGGATAGAATTCAATGTCCTCTTTAACATGGCCAGCTCTTTTTAAAACAACCAGTGTGTCATACTGCTTATAATCTAACATCTATATATCTTTTATAAGGCTAATGTATCTTGAGCTGTATGAACCTTTTATAGTAATTATACCTCCATAGGTAAACTCCCAAAGTTCATGTATCTGTTGTACTGTAGCACTGATAGTGTAAAGTCATCATTGCTGCCAGCTTTCCACCTAGACATGGGTGCAGACTAATGAAATGATTTCCTTGCATAGGTTTGTGTATTTGCGATCACTTGCAGCTAGACTTTTCAATTATTTATTAGCTCTTCAAAAATACTAAAATAAATCTCCAGATAGAAGAATAATGCCATCATTTGACTTTGTAATACCTACAACTAATTGATGGTGTCATCCTTCCCTGAGTCTCAAAGAGGTCAAATCCAGCATGTTTTTAGGCTTGGCAGAAACCTCAAAAAAATGAAATACTACTTTTGTGTATAGTTCTACATAAAATATGTCGCTAGAGAATAGAAGTACATGATGCACTAAGTTTTATAGACTGTGGCCACACCATCAAAAAAAAAAGCACTCACAAATCTAGATCTGATTGTGAAATCCCCCCACCCACCCACACACAAGAAAAGAGCATCCACCAAACTGGATCTCACCAAGAAAAGAGCACCCACCAAACTGGATTTTACCAAGAAAAGAGCACCCACCAAACTGGATCTCACTGAGAAAAGAGCACCCACCAAACTGGATCTCACCAAGAAAAGAGCATCCACCAAACTGGATCTCACCAAGAAAAGAGCATCCACCAAACTGGATCTCACCAAGAAAAGAGCATCCACCAAACTGGATCTCACCAAGAAAAGAGCATGCGCCAAACTGGATGTCACCAAGAAGCGAGCACCCACCAAACTGGATCTCACCAAGAAAAAAAACCCCATGAAAGTGGATCTCACCAAGAAAAGGAGCACCTACTAAGCTGGATCTCACCAACAAAAGAGCACACACCAAAATTGGATCTTGCCAAGAAAGGAGCACCCTCCAGACTGGACCTCAACCAAACCTAAATGTAGGTTTGTACCCGGACACACCTAAAAATCTGGGACATATATGCTCATAACTACAAATGTAGAATATCCTAATACATGCAGACCGTTTCATGTATATACTGCTTCAGGCAGGTCAAAAAATGTGATCCACAAATAACTGCAAACTTTTGTTTTCCTGAGTCAAACATCCACAGGTATGTAAATTCAACGAGTACAAACTTTGTTGCTTCCCCCCCTGGGTTCTGTGTTTGCATATTATTTGCAATTAAATCTATTGCAAGAGAGTAGAAGTGTTAACCAATCATCTCTAGTAATATTTAATAGCAATATCCTGCTTTTAGATAGGTTCAAGTTCTGTTCTATATGGCCAATGCAGGACAACCAATTGAATTACAGTATTGGCACATACACTCTGTAATGTACTCTGAAAATTTGAAACTATCATAAAACACGTAGGCAGTGTATGTGAATGTACAGAGACACAAACATCTGTTGGAGATGCTCTAAATTTGAAGCAGGACCAGGACAGCACACTATCATTTGCAGGGTTCTATAAACATTTGTATTACACAGGAAGGAAAAAATTTCACTTACAGTGTCTGCAAGCAGTGTGTGTGTTTGTGTATATATACCCCTGTGTCAATCTGCCAGGTAGTGCCTGGACAAGGTCCTTTATCACCCAAGATGTAAAAGCCAACATGAGGCCCCCCCACCCATGGGCTGTAAACAATTTCAGTAAAAAGAAAAAGGTTGTGGGTACAGCCCTTTTTGCACCCCTTTCTGCTAAAGCACCCAACATGGCCACCTCTTCTGCCTACCCATTGGCTTGGCCTGCTGTCAGATATTTATGATCCAGTTAAAATTCATTTCTTGCTGTGATTTTGCATGGAGATGCTGGGCAGCATGATGGAAAAGTGGCCACATGACTGTCGCTATCTGTACACAGTTTAGATATTTCCAGTGTTCCAGCAGAGGTGGCTTGAAGCACTGGCCAGAGAGTTGGTATTCTAACTTGAGGGGGTATGCAGCTCATTATTTTTTTACAGGAAAGGGGTGGGCAGGTTTAGTATGGAATATCGGTAAATTATGTTCGTTGAATATTTGGGGCATGGATGTAGCAAATATTCAGTCTGCAAACACATTGTAGCCTAATACCCCCCACACGTTATTCCAAATCCCCCCACAATCCAACAACACATACTGTAGATACGCCAAATGCTCCTATACATAAAAGCCATATGTATTTGGACTTGATTATAGTGGGTAGAAACTGATGTAAATGCATTAACATTCTCTCTTAGGTGCTGTGGAAATTTTTTTATTTTTCATCAATTATTAAAATTCACTAAAAGTGTTTGTGAGGGCATGGGGTTTGCAAATTTGTTGCTCTCCCATTGATAATAAATGAGGTAAACGTTTATATAGGATGTAACAGCTATTTATTTAAAAAAACTGTTTTAATTCAAAGTGTAGCTCTCTAATGTGTATTAAAAATTCAACTCTCAAAGCCGGATGACAACCTGACAACAAAACACAGTACTGCGAAGTACAAATCGCATGGAAAAGACTAAAAAACTATTCTGGTTAGGCAATGCATATATACAGCCAGGACCCATCAATAACATAACCCATTGCCTGTATTACACAGGTGAAATGTCCTATAAAAGAAAAGCTACAGATAGATACAGTCTTGTTACGTTTAACCGCACTCTGTGCTTCCCAGGGATCCAAATTACACAACTGTTGTATTTCCCACAAAAAGAAAACATGTTTTCTATATGTGAGAAGACATAAATCAGTATGCATTAGTCATATGCTTACAGAAAATAATTTCCCTTTAAACTGCTGAGTGACACAAATTGCAAAGCTCACTGTAAGCAAATGCGCTGCTTCATGCTCTGTATCAGGCATTTGCTGAATTAGTCAGCGCAGCGTGTGTAGCTGGGAAGCGCGTGGTAATTTGTCTTTCCTGGAAATGTAATTACACAGAGAAAAGGCTGTGTCAGTGAAATGCATATGGTGTTAAGTGCAGGTGCTATGCAGCAAGATTTCTTATAGTTAGCAGCATCAGGACCTGGCTGCCACTTAGCATTAGGGATCTGCACTTACTGCTCATAGCAATTGATTCTTTCCTCCAGGTAAAATTTGGATTGAAACTAAATGAGCTAAATTCTAAAATAAAAAGGCATGGCAATGAGGTCTTGTGCTTACTCTCTTCAAAACCGAGGACAGAGCTGCCTGTGTGTTTTCAGAGCTCCTGGACAAATCCTTACCCGCAGGAGATCATTGTTCTCTGTGTGAACTCGGCTGCCAGTACACACTGCTCATCACAGGAAACGTCAAGAGTTGAACACACTCTCCTATTCAAGTGCACCTGTACCAAGACAAATAAAGGGGCTACCGTGGTTACCATTTTAGACCCATGGCTGACCTGGAATAGACGTGAAGACTGTGAAGGTGGTTGAGGAGCAATGTGCATTATACAAAGTCCGGATGTAGAACAATGCTCACTTTAAAGCAGCCTTCAAAATCATCTATGGAGATCACAATATTGGGAACAAACTGTTTAATCCGAAAACTGTATTGAGAATCCGGGCACACAACAAGAGGTTAGAAGAGAGAGGGTTCAATCTACACATTTCGTGTAAGACTTTAGACACGCAGGCAGCAGTGTCCAGCCCGAGATTTGAAAGAAGGAGGTTGCTGACAACATATATTGCATGACACAGCAGGGCAACTGCTGAATTATTTTCTCAGCAATTCAAATCTTTGTCAGAGTGGGTGGAGGCTCAGCGCTGTATGAGAATCCATCTTGAAATGTATCCCATTGGAGCTCACCTATAACTGGTATAGCTTTGTCCTTTAATACCAGTCAAGCGCCCTGATTTACGTCTTACACCTTGATGTGTACAATGTTGATGTTGTGTTTATGCAAAAAATAATATTTAAGGAAAAGAAGATAAAAGCAGACATATATTTTTATATATATACAAAGTTTAAATTTAAAGGAAATCGAAAACCAAGAACAAAAATGTAATATATTGCATCTTACCAGCCCTTAGATGTGGTGGCTGCATTCATCGTTTCAGGCTTTTTTTCCATTATTTTCACCTGTTTTTTTTTATTAGTAGAAGTAGAATGAAGTACTGCAAATAGCACACTTCCTGTCCCTGGGTGGGTGTATCTTTGGACATATGTGTGGTTGTCACCCAGGCTGGACTACTAAAATGTCTGCCTTTCCTTTTCTCCATTAGATGAGGCTTTTTTTTTGTCCTTATAGCAGCTTACAGGAAGTGACAAGGGCACGGCATTTCTGGCAAGGTCAACAGCAGTTTTCTCTACTTGCTGCAATATATTACATTTTTGTCTTTTTGGTTTAATTATGCTTTAAGTTATATAAGGTTCCCCACACTTTGGCCACACTACCGTGTAGGTAGTTACTCATCATTTGCTATGTCTGAAAACAGTGTTTTATTAGCTAGAAAGCTCTATGTATCACGGAAGTGAGAATTCCATCTGTATTCAACAGACCAATGAAACATGGATTTCAGCATCTGCTGAGTACAATGACCGTTCCTTTACTCCAATGACACCATGAGGTTGGCCTGTTCTTCTTGGTGCAAGGTATATTTAGTTAAAGCACTCTGCATTTAATAATTCCTGTAAATCCTGAGAACTCTGAATCTTCCAGGCTGTTTGAAAAGTCTTCATCTTCTTTCTGACAAAACACAACATACAGGAGGGTTTAAAATGCATTATTTCAAGATCCCCAAAAAGAAGAGGGTTGCTTCTAAAAACAAGTAAATATCAAATTCTATGGTCTTCTTCGATTGATCCTTTATCTGCCTATCCATGTTCAGCGTGGATGTAGCAATTCACATTTGCTTGAACCCAAAAGCAACTTTTCAAGGAAACCTTTGATGACATAAATATGAGAACTACCTCTGCTGACTTGTTTTTAAAAGTGTAGGTTCTTGAGCTGCCATCCTTATCCTGGTCATTCTACAAATCACTGACCTGGATTAAATATATAGGATAGGTGTTTAGAGTTTGGAACCTTTACCAGCTGAAGGCAATCATACAAGAAACAATATGTCCCAGAGTGAAAAACTCCATCATTCCATTCACACAGGTAAAATCTGGTATCATGACTGGATCATTGAGGTATGACTACTTTTATGACTACTATTAACTACTCTAGGATGTTTATTCGAGTTACTGACTTTCCACCTTCATTGGGACCAGCCCACGTCTCAAGTCTCACTATGTAAGAAGGAACCAATGAAAGAGCTCCTACTGGAATGATCAATGCAACAACCAACTGCAACAGACAGAAAATTATTCTTCTGTGCAAAGGATGCCAGCCCAAAAGAGATGAGCATGTAAGCAAGGGGTTAGGTTTACTGCACATACTTCACATACAAGTTAAGTATTGTGCTCACAGGAAGGGTCAATATGAGGGAGACCTTCAACTACTACATAATTCTCTGCCATGAAAACTAGCAGTGCTGATGTCTTGATGCCAGAAGCTGATGTACCATAACTGCATTGATTACTTATCAAATTATGCCAAAGGCGATCTCATACTATCAGCAGCTTTAAAAACATAAACAACAAAAAAAAGATTGTATTTCAAAACCCCTTTTACATAGATTTTTTTGCTGTTATAAAATAAATCTAAGAAATTAATACCTTGTTTTTCTCAAAAATAACAAAAAAAAAAGTATATGCATCTCTTTGATTTCATAATTAATTACGGGCACAGAGCTGAAATGTTAAATTGCTCTGGTCCATAAGGGGTAAGCAAGCAATTGTCCTGAAGTGGCTCATTAAGAAAGTATGACCGCTATTGTATTGATGCATAGAGGGATCAAAAGAAGCTGGGAGAATAGCTTCAATCTTTAATATTAGGACAAATTCTAATGAAGCACGAGTACCAAGTGAAGCTGCAACCAGAGGACCTCATTTAGTGAGGGAATCATTTCAGTCTCCTCTGATTCCATGTTAGATTGCTACATGTCGTGGAAATTAAGAGCAAGTCCATCAAAGCAGCTCATCAGCTGTAAAGTGTAACATCGACCTATATAAGAACAAAACAATTATATAATATTACTTTTAACTTTTCCTTTATTTTTGTACTCAGATTAACAAACAAAATCTGCTAATTAAAGGTCTGGGGCAACAATATAAATACACACACACATTATATATACTGTATATACACACACACACACACACACATATATATATATACACACATATATATATATATATATACATATACACTGAGTGGCCAGATTATTATGACCACCTGACGTTTGTAAGCTAATTAGCTATAATTTTGAGCTGAAGTTGCTAGAGGGCCAGACCATTATAAATAGGGAAGCAGGTTGTTTACCACAACAGTAGAAGTGATTTTTTTCTGAAGATATGGGTAAACAAACCGATTTAACAGCCTTTGGGATGATTGTTGGCGCGAGCCATGGAGCGAGTATCAGCAAAACAGCAGAATTCGTTAAATGTTCAAGAGGGGCTCATTGTTAAAGTGTTTAAAGACTGGACTGTCAGCCAAAAATCTGGGTCTGAACGTGCGAATTGTGGCCGTCAGGGACTAGTCAATGTTAGGGCAGAACGGAGAGTGGCAAGACTGGTACAAAACAACAGAAGGGCAACAGTGCATCAAATTACTGAAGATCTTAATCAGGGATCCTCTCAAATGATCTCTGAACGCACTGTTCGCAGTACACTGCATCGTATGGGATATGGAAGCCGAAGGCCTGTTCGAACACCTTTGCTGTCTGCAGTTAACAAGATAAAACGTCTCCAATTCGCACAGGAACACAAGGATGGGACAGGTGAGCATTGGAAAAAAGTAATGTGGTCCAATGAATCACGTTTCCAGTTGCGTCATGCAGATGGCAGAGTGAGAATTTGGCGGGAAGAGCATGAAAGCATGCACCACACATGCATGAGTACAACCCTTCAAGCTGGTGGGGGCAGTGTTATGGTTTGGGGCATGTTTTCCTGGCATGATTTGGGCCCTTCAATTCGTGTGGAACAACATCTGAATAGCACAACATACCAAAGTATCGTTGCTGATCAAGTTCATCCTATCATGTTGATGGCGTATCCCAATGGAGATGGCTTCTTCCAACAAGACAATGCGCTATGCCATGGTGTTCGTATTGTGCAGGAGTATTTTCAAGAACGTGAGGGAGACTTTACCTTGCTTAGGTGGCCCCCACAATCACCAGATCTCAATCCAATTGAGCATTTGTGGGACGAAGTTGAAAGAGCCATCAGGCAGCTGATTCCACAACCATCAAATCTCACAGAACTGGACAGTGCTATTCATCAGGCATGGTGTCAGATTCCTCGCATCACCTTTCAACATCTCGTGGAGTCAATGCCAAGAAGAATCGCCGCAGTATTGAAGGCAAAAGGTGGCCCAACGAAGTACTGATGGGGTGGTCATAATAATCTTGCCACTCAGTGTATATACACATATATATATATATAAATACATACATATACATATATATATATATATACATACACACACTCCCAGTTATCTGGCACCCATGGGGATCGGCATGTAGTTTCGGCTTGCTTAAGAGTTTATAATAGAGGGATGAGCATACTCTGTATGAACTTCCTCCCCCCCCCTTACACAGCCACCGAAGGACTACCCTGTGAGTGGCCCTTTCAGCAGGCTCTACCAAGTCCCGACAGCCACATTCAGCTGCCGGCTAGCTTCCGCAGCCGACTGGTGAATGTAAGCAGCCAGGAGCAATAGCCAGCCTGTTATTGCAATTTTAAATTGCTAATAGCAGGCTGGCTATTGAAACCCCGCCCACTGAGCAGAGGAGCCGACCTGAGAAAGAAAGTTCTCTCTCAGGTCTGCTCCTCTGCTCAGTGGGTGGGCACAGTACCCAGCCTGCTATTGGCTATTGCAATTTGCAAGAGCCAATAGCAGGCTGGCTATTTCTCCCCATTGTTTACATTCTGCTGCCGACCGCAGAATCTAGCCGCTGGCTGGCAGCAAGATGTAAAAAAAAAAAAAAAAAAATTATGTTAGCAACTAAATAAATGTACTGTGCACCAAGCAACTGGCAATTTTTTTTAATGTGCATCAAGTCACTGGCAAAAAAACAAACAAACAAGGACATAATATGTCCTTGTTTTTTTGTGCTAGTTGCTTGAGAGTGCCCGTTGCTTGAATGCTGGATAATGAGGAGTTTACTGTTCATACACTGGAAATTGTTGACTGGTTAGTGTCAGTTTTATGTAATCCCTGTCCCCCCCCCACACTGGTGCAGTGATATTATTTAACTATTTCATTAGTGGTCAGTAGCAGTATTTTATAACCTGCCCAAATGGTGGTCAGTGGCCGTGTTTTTAGATGCTTACCTGATCACACTCTCCTCCCCCACTCTCTTTCCTCCCCATCCGGCTGGTACTAAACTTATACTGTTGGGCAGAGATCACTCAACCTGACTGCACCAGATTTGTTTCAGTGCCTGGTGATCAAATGTAGATAGCACCAACTAGTGCCTAACAGATGGTGTTCCTAGGAAAGGAACCAGCAAGTTGCAGACACAAGGCTGGTGGATCACATGTGGCCTACGTGTTGGGCACCAGTGCCCTAGATGTCTAAAATTTAAATAACACAGGTTTCCCCCACATACTTCTTAGGAAAGCTCTAATCATTTCCACCTAATTTGGATTTGAAGTGGTGGTAATTGTAGGGGTGGATTTAATTTTCTGCATGAGAAAGCGTCATTTTTATTAAGTACTATTAAGAGAAGGAATACTATTTATGCCCTTCGAGGTAAGGTAGGATTGCATAGGTGGTGGTGGGGGATTTTGTGGACTTTACCCCATTCACCTGATCAATAGTGATGCTAGACAATACATACAAAAAGCTAAACAAAAATGTTTTAGGAAATAAAATTTCCCCCAGTCACCACTTTATTAGAAAAGTAAAATGTTCACAGAGCTCCTCTTGCTTCACCCATGCTATCCCTGTGCTTGCTTAGAGTACTAGGGGGTTCATCTCTTAATTATAAACTGAATATTAATATTTAATATTAAAAATAAATGTTGGCGAATACTGGCATCTCCAAATGTTTGCAAATCTCTTTCCTGTGTAAATATTGTACTTCCTGATTTTAATTGTACACAGCTGGCCAGTCCTTTCTTGCCTTATGCACATTACTACTGGCTAGTGGGGCTGTCCATCATAGTATAGCGCAAAAGGAATGTTTGGGGAGGGAGGGCTTAGCAACAAGTTCTGACAAAACCCTGAAGTGTTGGTGTTTTGCTGTCAGAGCAGCCCCATGCATTGACCCGTGAAAGGAAGGTTTACTAGGCTGTTGCAGTTATGCACAGGAACCTCGAGGTGCCTGCGCCTTATACATGCAGCAGGCTTGGCTTTTTTTTCACCCATTACAGAGTCTTTTTAAAATTACAAATGGGTGCATGGATTTGCTTAACACCACTTGTGAGAAAGCAGAGAATGGGAATATGAAGGTGAACACAAGCCTCAATACAAGATAAAGGGCTTAACTCTTCAAACCTTAATAGTACTTACAGTATGTTAAAGTGGCCTCTCAAACAATGTCACATGTGAGGAGCTTGAGAACTCCTTTTTCTATTGCAATTTGATGTGAATCACGACCAAAGAAATATAATTAGATTAGCGTCCTTTAAATGATCCATCTGCCCCTGAAGTTCCCATAAATGATGAATAAAAAGGACAATAATAATACTGTATAATAAAATACAGTATTTTACAAAAATGTTTGCTTACACATAAGCTGATTTACTGATACAGAATAGATATTGATTCCTTTGGCGTGAATACAATGTGACTCTGCTGAAAGAATGACATAAAGGCCTGTAGAATGAAGTATGCTGTTGATGTACTCACCTTTTCATCTCCACTAAACCCTCCAGCTCTTTTGATTTACGAGCTGCTTTCTTTAAAACTTCCTCTGGGACGTCTGCCAGTTTAGCTACATTCAATCCATAACTCCTAGCAGCGATTCCTCTGGTTGTCTGATACAAAAATGTAATATACTCTGGATTATCTGCAACTTCAGACTCTGGAGGAAGAATTAATAAGAGATACAATGCCTGATCAGACGTTTACAAGACATCTTCAAACTCAATACTTTGCCTTTTCCTAAATGCCTTTCATTTCACCATTGAACACATCTCTGCATTATAAAGATTTTGTGCAAGATATGAAATCATAACAGCAACAAACAAAAATTTAAAGTGTCCTGGAAGTGCCCTGACGCGAACTGAGGCTTTAGTGATAGTCTACGACTAGACAATAGCGTAGTGTAAAAAAAAAAAAAGAGTAGTAACTGGCATGTTCTAATAGCATACAATAACTAAAGTAAGAGTGGCAACCAGCTTAGGAATAATGGGAATGTTGGAATGTTTAAGTTTGATATTTCTGGTAAAATTGTTGGGTTTACTGTAAGTAGCCTCATACTGTGTAAATTTTATGCTGTGGAAAAAAAGGCCGAGCCCCTTGGGGTAGGGCCGAGAAAACAGAATAAAGTTTGTTTAAAAAAAAAAAAAATTTAAAGTGGGACTCCAGTCAACACATTAAGATTTGGGTATAGGGTGGAAGTGTTAGGGTTATTATTGCTGTTTACTCTCACTTTCTGTACTTAATACAAGGAAACGTTAAATTATTACAGCTGTCACAAGAATTGGAGGTCAAGAGATATCTTCCAATGGATACTATTCAGGTGACATGTGCCACTTTATGATGCCTCTTCCCATCAAGGAGACACAACATGAAGTGACAGTTGTCACAGGAAGACACAACATGAAATGCAAACAGTCACCAATAAGTACAATGGCATCAATAAGAACCTGACAGAGTTTCTAACCTTTCCCCACTCTACCCTTTATGTGGAGTTTCACTTAAAGCACCCTTAGAACAGGAACTATTGTGAACGTATGTTAAATGTATGTGTGCTATGATATATTAAATGTACTGTGTTACCAAAGAGGACTCTCTGGAAGTTCCCAATAGCTGCATGTAATTTCAGCCTTGTTTTCAACAAGTTCTGAGCAACAGAAGCCCATGATATCACACACGCTGTGAATGGCTGCCAGTTCATAAGACTCCAGTGAACACTGGCAACAAGATCATGGGTTAAACATCTTTTACAGTATGGCCAACCAAATGGGTGTACAGACAGGCATAACTCTCACTGAAAACAAAATGGGCAATATGACTGGAGAGGAGTGCACATGGTGTGACAGTGGGCAGTATGTGCACGGGAGGAGTGCAGAGGGTATGACAGTGGGCAGTACTTGCAGGGGAGGAGTGCAGAGGGTATGACAATGGGCAGTACGTGCAGGAGAGGCGTGCACATGGTATGACAGCGGGCAGTACGTGCAGGAGAGGCGTGCACATGGTATGACAGCGGGCAGTACATGCAGGGGAGGAGTGCACATGGTATGAGAGTGGGCAGTATGTGCAGAGGAGGAGTGCAGAGGGTATGACAGTGGGCAGTATGTGCACGGGAGGACTGCAGAGGGTATGACAGCGGGCAGTATGTGCAGGGGAGGAGTGCAGAGGTATGACAGCAGGCAGTATGTACAGGGGAGGAGTGCAGAGGGTATGACAGCAGGCAGTATGTGCAGGGGAGGAGTGCAGAGGGTATGACAGTGGGCAGTATGTGCAGGGGAGGAGAGCAGAGGGAATGACAGTGGGCAGTATGTTCAGAGGAGGAGTGCAGAGGGTATGACAGCGGGCATTATGTGCAGGGGAGGAGTGCAGAGGGTATGGCAGTGGGCAGTATGTTCAGAGGAGGAGTGCAGAGGGTATGGCAGTGGGCAGTATGTACAGGGGAGGAGAGCAGAGGGAATGACAGTGGGCAGTATGTACAGGGGAGGAGAGCAGAGGGAATGACAGTGGGCAGTATGTACAGGGGAGGAGAGCAGAGGGAATGACAGTGGGCAGTATGTACAGGGGAGGAGAGCAGAGGGAATGACAGTGGGCAGTATGTACAGGGGAGGAGAGCAGAGGGAATGACAGTGGGCAGTATGTACAGGGGAGGAGAGCAGAGGGAATGACAGTGGGCAGTATGTACAGGGGAGGAGAGCAGAGGGAATGACAGTGGGCAGTATGTACAGGGGAGGAGAGCAGAGGGAATGACAGTGGGCAGTATGTACAGGGGAGGAGAGCAGAGGGAATGACAGTGGGCAGTATGTACAGGGGAGGAGAGCAGAGGGAATGACAGTGGGCAGTATGTACAGGGGAGGAGAGCAGAGGGAATGACAGTGGGCAGTATGTACAGGGGAGGAGAGCAGAGGGAATGACAGTGGGCAGTATGTACAGGGGAGGAGAGCAGAGGGAATGACAGTGGGCAGTATGTACAGGGGAGGAGTGCAGAGGGTATGACAGTGGGCAGTATGTACAGGGGAGGAGAGCAGAGGGAATGTTAAAATGGCATCCATGAGATGCCCATTTTCATAGGAATGTGGTTTTCCCAGTGTTTTTATATTTCAGAGCACTGCCCCTTTAAGAGAATCCAACGGTAAATTTTTTGTCGGGAAAAAACTTTATTTTGGCGGGAAAACATCGCCACGAGGATATATGGCAGTTTGAATTGATGCCCTATATAAGGAGGTGCCGCTAGGATTGAAGCATCCAGTTGGAATCCCGTTTTAGAAGCTCCCCCCCCTCCCCCCTCCCTAGTCGCTGTATTTTTATGTGGTTTGTCACCTCAGGAGAGGGGGACTATTCCCTTGGTTGATATATTGCTCGAGTTTTGATAACTGGGCAATATGGTGAAAGTTTACAAGTTTTATTGGTTGATTATTAGATTGGTTAGTAGAGTTTGATTTAATATTAATCCAATAAAAATGCCGCAGCCAATTAATGCCATTTTAAATAAAATAAGTGTTGTGTGGTTATTTATTTAATATTTAAAGTTAATTTAAGCATATGTCACCTACAGTCCCATGACAGTGGATAGTATGTGCAGGGGTGGAGTGCAGAGGGTACGACAGCAGGCAGTATGTGCAAGGGAGGAGTGCAGAGGGTACGACAGCAGGCAATATGTGCAAGGGAGGAGTGCAGAGGGTACGACAGCAGGCAGTATGTGCAAGGGAGGAGTGCAGAGGGTATGACAGTGGGCAATATGTGCAAGGGAGGAGTGCAGAGGGTATGGCAGTGGGCAGTATGTAGAGAGTTATGTTACAATCTGTAACTTGTTAATGTAATTTTCAAAGTTATTTTCAGTTCTTTACTATCTGCAGCTTTAAAAATAATCCCTGGTGATCCTGCAATGAAGGTTCTTGTAGAGGCACTTCCTGTTACATGGTGACAGGGACAAAGCACTGTCTCCCAATTGTTCTCCTGTCACATGTGCTTCCAGTGGAGATTACGAGGCAGCTGTGACAAGGTTCAATGCACAGGTATGTTCTGCCGTTGTCACAATCTGGAAGCCCATCCTACGCAATAACATGCAGCTACTGTTAGAGAACACAGAAAGGTAGTGGCTGCAAATAGTTTGAAGAAGATCGGCAGTGCAGCAAAGGGTGAGATGCAGCAAAGGGTGAAAACAAGATGAAAACAGTATTTTCTACGAGAACAAAATGCCAATGGTTCATGAAACACAATGCTTTAACAAACTACTACATTCTAGTTGGGGTTTATTAAGAGAATTTACCAAGTTGCCATCATACCATCTGCAGTACCATGTTCTTCGTCAACGAAGAATGCCATATGATAGTTTCCAACACAAGTAGGATAGCACTTCTCCAGCTCACACAGAGGAGGGTAATGGGTGACAAACAGTGTTAATGATGGTACCTAAAAATGTAAAAAAAAAAAAAATTATATAAAAATGATATATATTATACACACGCACACACACAATCAGCCATAACATTATGACCACTAAGAGGTGAAGTGAATATTATCAATCATCTCCTTATAATGGCACCTGGAAGTGGGTGGGATATATTGGGCTGCAAGTGAACATCATCAATCATCTCCTTACAATGGCACCTGGAAGTGGGTGGGATATATTGGGCTGCAAGAGACCATTTTGTCCCTGAAGATGATGTGGTGAAAGCAGAAAAAAAAGGGGAAATGTAAGGATTTGAGCGACTTTGACAAGGGCCAAATTGTGACGGCTGGATCAGAGCAACTCCAAAACCGCAGCTCTTGTGGGATGTTCCCGGTCTGCAGTGGTCCGGACATACCAAAAGTTGCCCAAGGAAGGAAAACCTGGTCTGTGTGTGTGTGTGTATATTAGGGATGCACCAAAATGTTGGCTGCCGAAACATTTTTGGCGAAAATTGTACTTTGGGCATAATGCAGAAAGTACCATAACGGCAGAAAATGTGGTGGAAAATACAGTGCATCTCTAGGCTTCTCTCCTCCCTGCTGGGCGCCGGTCTGTGCCCAATCTGTTAAGCGCTGCTCTCCCCCGCCTGTGTCGACAGAGGCAATGGAAATCCGAGGGGACACAGAACCGGCGTCCAGCAGGGAGGAGACAGCTCAGGATGACGAGCAGTGCGGGGGAGGAGTCAGCTGTCACAAGAGGCAGAGCTCTTCATCAAGTGCTCTACATCACTTCCTGTTCATTATTGATTGTGAACATAGTAACTCATACTATCTCCACATGTTATGATTGAACAGGAGTATGAACAGGAGCACTCAGAATAGAGGCTTCCTGTTCATTTATAACAGGGGCTGCAGAAAAGGAGATTGAGGACTGTGTCCTCAATCTCCTTTTCTATTTTAAAAGGGAAATATCAGGGGTCTGTTCAGACCCCCAATATTTCCCCAAAGCCCCTAAAAGTACAGTAAAAAATAATAATATTTAATAAAAAATTAATAAATAAATTTTTTTTAAAAAGTAACAAAAAAAAATGAAAACATTTTAAAAAAATGAAAATAAGAAACATTTTCGGTCTCGGCCTGACAATTTGTTTTTATTTCGGTTTCGTTTCGATTTTTAAATTTCCATTTCGGTGCACCTCTATTATTTAAGATCAAGTCACACTTCAAAACTAAATGAAACTGACAAATACATGTATTGTCGACTATCTCAGAGAGCTTTCCAAATTATATCAAGACATAACCCCACTCACATCTCTGATGAAATATTCAAGTGTGGCATATGCAATGGCAATGCCATCATGGGTACTGGTGCCTCTTCCTAATTCATCCAAAATAACAAGAGAGCGGGGAGTAGCGTGCTTTAGTATCTCTGAAGTTTCTGACAACTCCTCCATGAACGTGCTTCTTCCTTTATATATATTATCCGCAGCACCCATCCTGCAAAAAGCAACAAAAATCTACTATAAAAGAAAATAACTTACCCAAACAGAACGCTCACACATGCATAAAATCATTATTAAAAAAAGCTCCACTGTATCTGAGCAGAGTAGGGCCTGTGTTGATGGGCTTTGGGCTTGTGTCAACAGTGTTTTACATCTGTTTGAGATGCTTTCTCATTCAGAATTATTTGACAGGACCTGCAGATGATCTCATTGACCTGCTTCAAGTCAAGAAGCTTCAAGAGAAACCTGACCCACCAATTTAATGTCTCCCAAAACAGTTACTTTTAAGGCATGCCAAAGGTCAAGGTTGCCAGTGTGCTTATTTCAGCTCTCAAACGAACTTTCAAAATGGCTGGTGTCATACCTGATCACATGTGTAGCACCATGGCAACTGTAATCCAAATAAAAGCTAAGATGGCACCTGCCTTGGCTGTATGGGTTAGGAGGTTGTAGTTCCGCTTTCAGGGGCATAATTGGCAGACAGGATTAGAGTCAACAGGTAACAGGAAGTACCTATAATCACCAGATAAGTATTGCAAAGATAACACAGCATTATACCCTTATGGCAGCGAAGCAGTTCAGAGCTATTCAGCTGTCCTCCAGCAGGTTCTCAGCAAGCATGCAACAGTTTAGAGACCAGAACAATTTTGAGACAATTCTCCTTATGAATGAAACAAACTAGGATAACATTTGTCACTATATGCACTATGAATCAGGTACACGACCGTTTAAAATCGATAAATTCCACCTTTGTGTTTTGAGAAATAATTTTTATTTCAAAGAATTAATTTTTTTTTCTAAGTGACCCCACTTCAGTATTACTTTGGCCAAGGATTTGAGATTGCATTGCGGCATTTCTCTTTATTTTACAACACTAAAGTTAAAAACAACTAACCCGATGTATCTGTCCTTCTATACCATCGGTTCTCAACCTTTCTAGTGCCATGACCCTTTGATAACAATGCCCAAGTTGTAGCGACCCCTAACAGTTACATTATTTTCGTTGCTCCTTCATCGCTGTAATTTTGCTACCGTTAGATAGCTATTAGATAGCGGCTCTCGGCCGCCCAGGAGAGAAACGCTTTCTCCCGGAAAGGTTTACTCTGCAGAGTAAACCTTTCCCTGCTCTGGTGTTTTTTTATTCTGACATCGGAGACGCCGGCCGCCGCCAGTCAGAAAAAAAAAACAGCATAGGAATGCATAGCTAGATTCCTATTGACTATTTCAATTTGCAATATCCAACAGCAAGCTGGCTATTGCACCCGCCCTCTGCTGCTGTCAATCACTAGAAGGGGACCTGATGGAGAACTTCAGGTCCCCTTCTGCTAATTGACGGCAGTGGGCTGGTGCAATAGCTAGTTTGCTATTGCAAAGTGAAATAGCCAATAGGAATCTAGCTATGCATTCCTATGCTGTTTTATTTTTTTCTGACTGACGGCGGCCCCGATGTCAGAAAAACAAAACAAAAAAAACCAGAGCAGGGAAAGGTTTACCTTACCTTTCGGGGAGAAAGTGTTTATCTCCCGGGGCGGCCGGGAGCCGCTATCTAATAGCGTGAGACTCCCGGAGCGTCCGGGAGAGTTGGGATGTCCTTAGGTGACCCCTGGCAAATCGTCATTCGACCCCCGATGGGGTCGCGACTCGCAGGTTGAGAACCGCTTTTCTTTACTAACAGTGCTCATTGTATGGGTTTTATCAATATTGTTTTATGCATTTAAGTATATTGAATGTCACTGCTATTGCTCCTGATTAGTGTTGTAGAATATAAAATTAATAGTAAAAGCCGCGCTGTGTGAATGAAACTGCAAAAGTGTCAGATATAGTAGGTACTGTCCTTGAAATAATGTGATACAATGTGTAAAAAGTGCAAAACAAAGAAGAAACACATATAACACACCCCTGATGAAGTCACGCCCTTTGACGTAACGTACGTAGGGTGGAGTGGAGGAGCTGAGCGATTGCACACAGTGTCTTTGGCTGCTTACTAAAAACCTTACTTGTATATATGAAATATGAGTAGTATCCTTTTTTAATAAAGTTTAGTATCCTTTTAAAACCATCTGCACTACGACTCTCCACTTTTTATTTGATGCATGGGCCATTCGGATGAATTGTCTGCTCTCAACTCCTGAGACTGCAAGAGAGTCTGTACCTGAGAGGAGGAAATCACTGGGAGGTGTTCGGCATCAGGTGCTTCATCTACCTGGTTTGAATTAGAGGAACAGCGCATACAGATCCTGGTGGGTCTCTGCTAAAGGTGAGGTGCATTCCAGAAGATTTCTCTGTTGATGGCCACAGGAGACTGAGATTATTTTACATCCAATGTTTTATCCTCTATTTTCCTAATGGACTATTGAAGATCCAGGATCATGGACATTTTTTAACCATTTATTATTTTCACTGTAGTGCATGTTATACACATTCGTTTTTTCTAGTTTTCATTATAGATATTTTGGAGCAATGCATTTACACTGAGGTGCATGTTATACACATGCATTTCTTCTTTGTTTTGCACTTTTTACACATTGTATCACATTATTTCAAGGTTGGTATCTGCTATATCTGACACTTTTGCAATTTCATTCACACAGCGCGGCTTTTACTATTAATTTTATACTATATATCTGACCACACAGATTTCAGCTGCTGCTTAACTTGATTGGAGTAGTGGCGCGAGGTTTCACATTATTCAGTGTTGTAGAATATGTTGCTGCTACATAGGACTAATATTTTCATTTTACAGTCTATTATGCATGATGCTCCGAAAAAGTATCTCTTACATTTTTTTATAGTCTTTGATCTTGCAGCTGTTTAACATTTAACTGGATCATAACATTTTGTCAGTTCTAGCAGAATATAAATAAGCACGCAGTGGAGAAAAATCTGCCAGTACCACTTAAAACGTATATCATTGTCATAATGAAATAGCTGTAATCAGCCATATGACCCGTTCACATTTACAGGCCTAGAAATTGCCAGGCATACAGTTAGGTTCGCAAATAATTGGACACTGACACAAGTTTTGTTATTTTGGCTGTTTATTGAAATACATTCAAGTTACAGTTAAATCAAGATTCTGGGCTGAAAGTGCAGTCTCTCAGCTTCAACTTGAGGGTATACACATCTATGTTGGAGGAAGGGTTTAGGAATTAGTTTTTTTATGTAGCCCCCTTTTTTCAAGGGACCAAAAGTAATTGGACAATTGACTCAAAAGCTGTTTCATGGACAGGTGTGGGCTATTCCTTCATTATTTCTTCATCAATTAACCAGGTAAAAGGTCTGGAGTTGATTCCAGGTGTGGCATTCACATTTGGAAGCAGTTGCTGTGAATCCACAACTTGCGTTCAGAGGAGCTTTTAATGCAAGAGAAACAGGCCATCCTTAGGCTGCAAAAAAATGCATCAGAGAGATAGCAGGAACATTAGAAGTGGCCAAATTAAGTTTGGTACATTCTGGGGAAAAAAAAGAATGCACTGGTGAGCTCTTCATCACAAAAAGGCCTGGAAGTCCATGGAAAACAACAGTGGTGGATGATCGGAGGATCCTTTCCATGGTAAAGAAAAACCCCTTCACTACATCCAGCCAAGTGAACAACACTCTCCTGGAGGTAGACATATCATTATCCAAGTCTACCACAAAGAGAAGACTTCACAAGAGCAAATACAGAGGGTTCACCATTCATAAGCCTCAAGAATAGAAAGGCCAGATTAGACTTTCCCCAAAAATATCTAAAAAAAGCCAGCCCAGTTCTGGGACAGCATTCTTTGGACAGATGAAACTAAGATCAACCTGTACAAGAATGATGGGAAGAAAAAAGTATTAAGAAGTCTTGGAACGGCTCATGATCCAAAGCATTCCACATCACCTGTAAAACACAGTGGATGCAGTGTGATAAGATGGGCATGCATGGCTTCCAATGACACTGGGTCACTAGTGTTCATTGATGTGACAGAAGCAGTTGGATGAATTCTGAAGTGTATAGGGATAGCTTGTCTGCTCAGATTCAGCCAAATTCAGTGAAGTTTACTGGACGGCGCTTCACCTTACAGATGGACAATGACCTAAAACATACTACAAAAGCAACCCAGGGATTTTTGAAGGCAAACAAGTGGAAAATTCTGCAATGGCTGAGTCAATCATCTGATCATAACACGATCAGTTGGTGATGTCCATGCATTCCAGACTTCAAGCTGCTATTGCCTGCAAAGGATTCTTGACAAATTATTAAAAATGAACATTTTATTTTTGATTGAGTTCATTTGTCAAATTATATTTGAGCCCCTGAAATGAGGGGACTGTATGAAAATGGTTGCAATTCCTAAACGTTTCATATGATATATTTTAGTTCAACCCATTAAATTAAAGTTGAAAGTCTTCACTTCAATTGCATCTGGTTGTTTCGTTTAAAGTCAATTGTGGTGGCATACAGAGTCAGAATTAGGAAACTGTTGTCAATGTCCAATTATTTCCAGACCTAACTGTACATTCATGTACTAGGCTTTTAAGAATGTTTTCAACGTCTTCCGAGCATACCGTGGTGGTTTTGGGAATGTAAAGGTCTTGCAATTTCACTGCAGTGCTGAAGAAGACTGAATATGCAAGGAACCTGCTGCATGCAAAAGATTGTCAAAACACTCCTGAGCACAACAACCCTTGCAGTTTAGAGTGTTCTGTACCACAGTGCTCTTGTAGACTTCTAAAAAGGTATGAAAGTGCTTACTTCATTTTTTTTTTACCTAGGTGAATTTCAGACAAATTACCATGCTCAAAATTGTCTAAGCTTTCTGGAAAGAACATGTTTAAAGGGAAAGAATAGGCAATAGTTAAAATCTAGCAGATTTATTTTACCATTGGAGAGATTACCTTTTGCTTCCTGTCCTATACACAAAAAATATTTATAGGCAATTTCTACAAAGTGAGGGAAATGCAGTTGCCCCTAAAAAGCAAAAGTGCCCCCATTGGAATATTTTCTCTCACCTCCTGCTCTGGGAGAATTACAATTCTGGTTTTCCCTCACTTTCTGTCCCCGGAGACAGAACACACACACACACACCACACTTTAAAATCTCACACCACGATCGACTGGACAATTGCAATATTTACTAAATACTCAACAAACTTCAACATCTCTCCTAGTCCATCACTCATTCTTAGGTAACTCTAACTTTCCACCAGGGACATCAGATGTAAAATTTCAATCCCTGGCCCAAAAAGGAATATATCACAACTGGAACCATCCTCAACCTGGCCTGCTATCTCAGAAATGTCTTTAGATCTAGGGCTGCAGCTAACGATTATTTTCATAATCGATTAGTTGGCCGATTATTAAGTTCGATTAATCGGTTAATCGGATAATTAAGATCCCATCTTTGCAGATCTAGGCTTGTAGAGAACGCTTCAACTTCACCATTACCTAACCTTGCTCACGCCACCACAAGAGTTGTCCTGGGGACCAACATCTTTCAAAACAACCAACCGAGACCTACCATACGTTGATGAATGGGAAACTGACCTATACCTTAAACAGTTAGAAAAAAATTATATTCCTTACACATAAACCATCGCTAAGTGGCAAATATTAAATAGCAAAATACAGGTTACTCAAAAGATGGTACTATGTCCCCCAAATTCAAAATATGCGTCAACCATATTTTCCGAGCCAGTGCTGGAGATGTAATCAAATAGAGATATTATTCCCACACACTTTCTAGAAGTGCCTTTTTTTTTATTGTGAAACTGTTCTTAATGATTCTTATGTAGTACTTCTGACTCTCAGATGTGTTTATGACTGCCATCTTACTTCTATAAAGCCTGATAATCTCACAATCATAGAAAGAAATGTTCAAGTAATTAAATTGCTTGTAACAATCTGGCTCGGTACGGACACAAATGAGTCTGACCACAGCTCAAACTATTTTTAATAATAGACAATTCAGAATAATATAGAATGTTTCCCAGAGAGAGGCCACCCTAAAAAACTTCACAAGAGTATAGCGAAACACTAATAATGACTCAAATGGAAGCTTAGAAGAACATGAATGGAACTGCTAACCTTTTTATTTACCTCAAATAAAAAGTTCATGTATTGCCAGGGCTTGAAAAATCCACTTGTCCGTTTGTCTGTGACGAGAGGACGGCGGAGCCCGACGACCAGCTTCCCAGCCGGCCGTTGTAATTACACAGCCGGCCGGGAGCTTTACATTCAAGCCATCGAGACGCCCGATCGCTTGTATTGCAAGCAGCTGTCACTGCCGTTGCCGGTCCCGAGTTCCGCTGTGCCCGATGCGGCCGGGACCGGCACGGCTCTGACAGGAGATCAAAGGGAGGTCAGTACACGATCTCCCTTTGATCTACTCTCCAGTCCCGGAATGCAAGAAGTGATGTATATTACATCACTTCCTGCATTCAGTGTCACTCTCCAGCTACAGAAGCTGATGAAGCAGATCTCTGCTTCATCAGCTTCTCTGGGGGTCCCTAGGTGACATGAGGGGTCTTGGAGACATAAATTGCAAGGTGATAGTCCGGTCATGCTGACTGGTGACATTTTTGACTGACTGGTGAGACACCCTAAAATTTTTCAAGCCCTGTGTATTGCACATTTACATAATAAAATAACACAATAAAAACAAAAAGACATTTGGATAAGGGATTAATGTTTTTCTATACACGCAATCATCAGATCGTATCTTATAGAAATACATTTTAATATCAGAAATAATTTTAACCCTAACAAGTTTTTCAGTGAACAAAGAATATACTTTGTAATGGCTAGTGCTTTCGCTATGTGATGGATCAGGAAAGCAAACCAGCAAAAACCAATGTAAGAGACTTCATATGCTCTCTTCAAATACCATACATGAGTGATGGCTAAGCTGTAAATGTTCTGACACAGAAACACGCTCTATGTGGATTAGCTGATAACCGTGGAACTAATCAACACATCAACATAATGGAGCCTTATGTATAGTTATGGCTGTACAGTTCAGCCCAGGCTCCCCTGACTGCTGTGAAATCACAGCTGCGGAGTCTGTCACAACAATCAATGTGAGCCCCAGAGGAGCCACTTTCTCCCTACAAGAGAAGAGAATTTATTTTTAATGTCTACGGACATGCTCTCCGACACTGAAGCATATTTTACAGCGTCTACTGATCTGAATCCACTGCACACTGCTTCAGTGGATTAATAGCATTGAAAATTGTTGAAGCTTTACATACTCAGATAGCTTAATTAGTCAGAAGCCACAATCTCACGGTTTATCTTAGAAATTACTGGGAACATTTCTTTATAAACAAACAGACAAAAGCAGAGTACGGGGATAATTGGACTTGCACTGTAATAAGGTTGACAGGTTTCAGGAAGAACGCCACAAACTTTGTATATTGGGCTGGATTGCAATTTAAGCATGGCACCAATTTCATAATCTCAGTGTGATATCTTGGGAAGGCGTATTCACACACTTTGCTACTGTGAAAAAAACAAAGCTTCTACATATTTTAAGTATCAGAGAGTAAACTTGAAGACATGCGTTAATAAGGCAAAGAACAAAAACCAATGGGAATTGTTCTATTTAGTGTTCTCACTTCAGCAATTTGAATCTTACTAGATTCTCTAAGTTACTACATGGAACATCACAAAGTTAGGTCTGGAGACTGCGATTCATTACTGAATTCTGGTATTAATGAGTAAATGTGCCAAATACGATCAACTTTTTAGAAAAATCGGTTTTAGCATATTTCACTACTACATGCCAAAATCTTCAATAAGTGCAAACAACAGGAGAACACTTCTTACTGGCAAGATGCCATCACTTTGCTTTGGATTAGCAGTCACTTGAGGAAACAGCAATGCTTCACAGGGAGTGAAGAAAAACAGATTGTTGGGAATTTGTTTTTCACTTAACATGCATTGTACACACTCTGGAGAGTACTGGATAAGGTTCTCAGTGAGTGGTGCACATAGGTTGAGAATACCGTCCCTTCTCCCTAGTCATCAGATGGTTGATGCTGCAGACTTCTGGCGGCCATGCAAGCCTCCTTCTTCAAATCAAGATCAATCTACATATAAATGAAGCCTGTAAAATGCACTGGTGATGAAACTGGGGCACAATTTCTTTCTATCCAATGATCATCAGTGTGCACAATTAGCCCATATTAGTGGTACCCATAACTATAATATACACAGTCTGATGGAAGGAGTTTAGAAGTCTCACATGCATTAGCTCGTATCAGAATACCAGAGTATTATAAGACAGAGAATTGTACCCAATAGGTCTGGTAAACAAAAACAAAGTCTGGGCAAGTAAACGGCATATTTTGTAAGTGCTATTAAGACAAGCTACCTTGAAAATACAAAAGAGCATTTAATGGCAGAGGGCAAGAAATATAGATATTTCCTAACTCAGAGCAACTGATAAGCCTTTAGCGACTGCATCAATGCACCAACAATGGTCCTCAATGTCTCCTAGCAGTGCATGTTTGTCAGCTCTGTGCACAGACCACAAGGTGGAAAACAATGTCATTGTCTTACACAGATGACCATTTATTGCATTTTATCTAACTGGTTGTATGACAATCATTCTACGTTAGAGGTTAGAAGGCTTAAGGACATTAGCTGAGGAGCACTGCACTGCACTATACTGCTATAAACATGTTTTGCTTGGTTTCTATGGATTGAAGCATATATGTCACTGCTCTTCGCTTTATACAGTGGATTGTCACAGTGGGACTGTATTCTAACTTGGCATTATGTACAAAGAAATATATACTCTGCTGGGTTGTATAAATATCTCAACCTGGCCCCCTAGTGATATCCAGAGTGATTACAGCCAATCTATACTTCTTTATATACTAAATCAAAGTAAGTGATGCCTTGCTCCTTATTTTAGTTGCAAATGACATGGCTTATAACAAAGGGGAAGCATAATATCAAAGCACATATTCTTTGATTTTAAATCAAACTGAATCTGAATCCCACATTAAACAGTGTTGGACGTTCTTCATTTACCAGATAATGCTTTGTTTGGCAGAATTTCTCCTCCGCTATTTATACACTGAAATTTTATATCAAAACACAAAGGTCATAACTAACAATAAAGTTCACAATCTCCATACAGCGGAGATATGACATAAATATGCATAGGGAAATGGAACGAAAACACCAGCGTGGTGCCTCATTTATGAATCGAGATGACATGTTCTGAGCTATATGAAGGCTTTCCAAACACCCAGCCATATAATCCTTACTTCTTTTCTCAAACATGCACGAAGGATGCATTTTAGATGGCTGTTTTTGCTCAATTCAAAATTCAGTAACAAATATAAAGAGAGTAAGTGTTCACATATACACCCAGAGGAGAGCTCCTAAAACAAGATACTACACAGCAATCATCAATTGCTCTGCCCAGCTGTTGTCTTTTGCGCGGAGAACGGTCGGCTTCGGCGAGCCGAAGGATCAACCGAAGCTACGGCTGGATTCTTCTATAAAAAACTCACTTAGGGTCATATTTATAAAGCAGTGAATATTTGGAGAAAGTCACATTCATTGCTTTATATGTATGCCCTTTAAAAACAAACTTTCATGTAAATCATAATGGTATACCTACATTAAAGTAGCATTAAACGCTCAAACTTTTTTCAATAATGAATCCAGATCAAATATACATTGCCCAAGCACATACAGTCATGATTTTTCTAACGAGCGGTCTCCAACACTCTCAGCTCGGTTTCCCTAAACTGCCTGTCCAGTACAAGATCTCAAGGGACAGAGCAGTCCCCAGTATCCATTGGTGGGAATGCCGTGTGAATGCCATTCATCCAGTGTATAGCTGGATGGAAGATTTAGGCCCCTAAATCTGAGGAAATTTTGTCAAATGCAAAAACTATAATTTTGCTGTGAAATAAAGTTTGGAGTCAATGGTTCTGAATATGTACATGGATATACAGAAGATGCATTCCAGGAAGCATTTGACTAGATAGACTCACTGTGCTTTCTGCAACTGTATAGTGTACAAGTTTGCATTGTTTTTATACAAATACGTGTTTATGGAATATCACTATATGTGGTATTGTTGTATATTTTCACACAACTTTAACCCAGGAGTCACACATCCAACTGAATCCAATTAGAAAAATGTGTGACTCTTGGATAAGGTTGGGTGAAAACAGTCATAAACAGACCCCTTAGTGGTAGTGTGCAATATGTTGGCCAATACCACCGTGGTCTTCTGAATGGGATGAAACCCTGTCTCACCTTACCAAGACTAAAAAGACCCCCACCACTTGAAGAATATATATTTATCCATTTGGCATTGAATGTGCATTATAAACTTCCCCTTTACTGGATTACTTTTTATAACATACCTATCTGTGAAAAAAAAGATTGCCTGGTGACCTTTACAATTGACTTTGTTCAGAAAGAAAATAATTACAGCAAGATCCCTGCAGGCTGTCTGCTTGTTGTCTACATTCCAATTAAATCAATTCTGAATCACACAAGGCAATAACATCATTTTTTACTCACAACAACTTAAAGAAAATAAAGAACACCTTCTATTCAATAACTAGCACTTATTCTGCATTAAAAGAAATAGTAGCACTGCTGGTTAAAGATCAAGAGTCTTGCAGGGGGGGCGTGGGCTTTCCGGATATTTTCAAGTATTATTTAGCAGCCCATCTCCTTCATTTAGCCTCCTGCTCTTCTTTTTACCACCCTAAGCATTGGGCAGAGATAGAAAGTCTCTGGATTTCCCCTATTCACCCCAATTCTTTTCTTTGGTCCTCGTTGTTGAACTTCTGATTGCCGCACCTGCTTACTCCTATAACTCATACCAGAAACATTTGGCGTTACACTGGGGCTCGATTTGGTCCGACTTCCCCTACCACTCTGATGCTTTCATTTCTCTATACACCCCTTCTACCAGCTACTTTAGACCATCATACTGCTTCCCCTTGGTCCCATAATTCTTTATTTAGGTTCAAGAATATTATACATAAGCATTCGAAATCTCTTTACCCTTACCTTCAAATAAACATTTTGCCCATTCTGTTTCTTATAGATAGACTTTTTCCAAGCTTACTTCATTTGAAAGGTTGTGCTTAGCTGGACCTTCTGCAGAAGACGTGTATCTAAACCTCTGCTTTTAACCTTAGTGGTTAGACAGGTTTTTTTGGGATGCTGGCTGACGAGTGTGCTGGGAAACTTGCTGTTTTACTGTTTGAAGCCCTTCCATGTGCACCTTGCTATAAAGCTGTTAACGAATTGATGAGTGCGTTTGCCATTTGTTTTGCTTAGATGGACCTGTTCGCAAGGGTCTCATTTCAGATATTTATAAGCTGCTTAACAATATCCCCTCTGACCCCTTCCCTAAACATAAATATACAGTATGCTCAAATGGGAGGATGCCTTGGGTCGGCTATTAGACATGGAGGATTGGGAGGGGATATGGTCCAACGTGAGTAAGACCTCTATCTGTACTCTTTATAAAGAAAATCAGTACAAGAATCTTTACCACTGGCACCACACTCCGGAACTCCTACACACGATTAATCCTTCGGTTCCGGCTGTATGCTGGCGATGTTCCAAATGTTTGGGTACTTTATTCCACATCTACTGGGCACGCCCCAAGATACATCCCTTTTGGAAACAAGTTCTTTCTTTGATTAAATGATTGCTGGATGTGGAGGTACCAGAAGACCCGGTCCATTTAGTTTTGGGCTTCTTATTCCATGTTTGACCAAAACATATTCTGAACTCGCGAATCATATATCTTTACAACAGCCAGAGTCTAATAGCACAAAATGGCGCCAACCTGTCCTGCCTTCCAACTTGAACCTTTCTAAGAGGATCCATGACATTTATAATCTGGAATATCTTACGGCACTGCTGAATAATATGTCCAAATTTAAAAAGGTTTGGTCCCCCTGACAGAATTTGGATCCTCTTACTTACTCTTCTGGGTGTACATTGTGTCATGATTAGGTAGCTTTTTTTCCTTTGCCACCATGGTTTTGAGATATGGACTTTTTTTTTTCTTTCTCTTCTTTTTCCTATATCTCTGTTCATTATTACGATATCCCTATGAGTAATCGGTTTTCTCCTTACATGATGTTGTGTTTAAAACCATTGGTACACATATGATTACATACCTCCTCTTTCATGCTGCAGTCAGTTTTAAAAATGCATTATAGTGGAACTATGGCTTCACAACCAATAGAATTCAAATGTGTTTTGTTTTTATTCATTGTGTTCATAAATTATTTTAGTGGTGCTTCAGAAAAGTGGAAACTAAAAAAAAGCCATTTTTATTTGTAAATAACTTACTGGAATCATAATTTTAGTGTCATTTTAAAGAGGACATATTCTAGAATAAAATGTCTACTTTTGGTCTGTAGTAACACAGAGGCATGCAGAAATCTTTCAACGGGAAGGTAAATATAGTGTATTTTCAGTGAGCACTTTTGTGTGACCTTTACACATCTACATGCTTGCTTTTCCACATTTTTATTACTGTAATAATATAGAGGTTTGTAGGTTGCCCAAAGGACTGTTTAAATAATATATCAGCAGCAGAGGGAATGCACCATTTTTAATGTGTTGGCCAACTCATAGACTTGCATTGTGTGAAGGAGCAGTAAAATTCAGTTATGGCACAGCAAAGCAGGAGTCTGGGTATGTAATATGCAAATATATGACTGCTCCCATGTATGTATGCAAATATCTATCTATCTATCTATCTATCTATCTATCTATCTATCATAAACATTTCAAACATACATATATGTAAATCTTTGAGAAAACTATATAGTTACTTTAAAGGTTTTTTGGTTGAGCGATTTTGCTGTTACACCCGTCTGAACTGGAAAACATCCATGTTGGAATGCATTGATTTTGGCTAGTAGCCTGTGTTGAAAGGCAGCTCATACTAAAAGCTGAAGTATTTGGATCAGGATCACATCTCTTTTTAAATTACAATTGTAATTGCACCAAATCTTAACAGAACTCTGTTAAGGTTGTAAATCTATCACAAGAGAAATAAGAAGGCTGCTCTAGTTGCTGTCCATCTAAAAATGCTAGATAACTGGTCTCCACTATGCTGACATAAAACAGAAGTTGTACTGTACCTGGTAAAGATTCCATCCACAACACCAATAGTGGCTTCTTCTGCCGGGACATAGGAGCCCATCTGTGCCATGACTGTGATGAGAGCCACCTGTTTAATGTAGGAGCTCTTCCCACCCATGTTAGGTCCAGTGATTATCATTACTCTTTCCGTGCTTGCCTGCAAAAAGGTAGAAAGCCATGGTTTATTATTCCAGCAGTTACAGTTTTAGCACACGGGCAGTTTCGATGGAAACTAAAACCGTTTTCAAACATGAGGCCCAGGATAGAGAGAACTAAAGTGTAACTGAACAAACACCCGACTGTGCTGAACATGTTCATAAAGAGATAATCTCAACCCAGCTATCATTTTCCTGCTTACCAAAGCATTACGTTTACGAGCACTTTTTGTTTAACACAGCTGTACATCACATACGCTGATTTTTAAATTCACATTTAAGAGCAAAAAATAAATATTTACTCTTGAGGCCAGAGCTTTACTACTTTAAACTTGTAAAAAAATTTGGGGGAAGTTTAATGTGGAACTCCAGACAAGTTAAAAAGAACTCCCCGGAATCCCCCTACCCCAGCTTGCTATTTACGAATCTACAACCATTTTTAAATAATTTTCAATGTTACCTCATATCCCCATTCTGTCAGCCATTGCACTTTCATCTCAGTTTGAAAATTGCCAGCTTGGGGGAGGGTATTGCTATAATTCATTTATTGATGATGGCCAATTCTAGAGAAAAACATTTCCAGGCAATTGAGTAATGTGCTGTGGGAAGCTCTGGGGGCATTTTGTTTGCAATTCTGTGGGTGCCAAGAGCAACTGAAATGGAAGGTGTTGTCATCTAACCAAGTGTGTAGGGGTAAGGTCGGCAAAAGGTTGCAGGGAATGCCCATACAAAGGCCAGGCTGTGCTGAGTTGCAAGTGGGAAGGTAACAGACCAGTTCCTTGCCATTTATACAACTATCAGCAGTAACTGGTCCTCACCACAGGAAGCAGCAGGATAAGCAGCTGTTAGTAATATGCATTTGAAGTAAAGCTGGCCATAGACCAGTAGAATTTTGTTTCAGAACATTTGTCTATTTTAGCTATAGTTAATAGGATCAAATTGACTATCTTATTTATTTATTATAGGTATTTATCAGAGTCGTAAC